>NC_067248.2:189620307-189923338 GCF_019359855.2 Lolium perenne | reverse complement strand
GTCGGCCTATGCGTCACAAAATTTCCTTCGACAATGTGCAGTTCTGGACCCGCGTGGGCCCCAGAGAGTTTCTGTGGCGCATCCTCCACATGCGCCACAGAAAGCCACAATTCTATGGCGCACTAGTATTTCATGCGCCAGATAAATTTAAAAATACTGTGGAGCATATGTATCTATGCCCCACAGAAATATTTTTGTGGAGCACACATTTTTAGCTGCGCCACAGAATACATTAATAGTTTTCCTAGTACTGTGTACTCGTACAAGGAAGATCCACCGTGGAATGATTTTTCTTATTCCTTGGTCAAAGAATCTTACATGAAACACCATATATCACTGGTGGAAAAACAGGCTTCCGTCCAGCCCCATAAGTCGCGAAGGTGTAGGAACCGCGACTAATGGGACCTTTAGTCGCGGTTCGGGAGGCGAACCGCGACCAAAAGCCTGGGCCCAGGGCGCTCGGTGGCCAGCTGGTGCACGTGAGGGGCTTTAGTCGCGGTTGGCCAGGCCAACCGCGACTAAAAGGTGCCGAGAGCCTTTAGTCGCGGTTGGCCAGGCCAACCGCGACTAAAGCCCCTCCCCTATATATACCCATCCAGCAGCCAACACTTAGCCATTTGGAGCCATTCTCTTCACAAACTTCACAAGTGGATGTTAGGTTTGCTTTTGGTTCCTCTTATGCACATAAGGTGTTTGATGAAATGCCCCAAGAGAATGAAACAAACATGATATGAAGTGTTGGAGCCACACTTGAGCTTTCTCATTTATTTTTTCCTCCTCGATCGCGGTTAGCAACTTGAACCTTTGATGTGTCATTGATAAAATATGCATGTGTGTAGTTCATTGTTTAATTTATATTGTTTGTAGCTAGTTAGTTTAACAAATGCATGATGGTTAATTATATATTTTATATTATAATAATGCAGATGAATCGAAAATGGATGTACGGTAACCGACTCTCCGGCGAGTTCACTACGGGTTTGAAAGATTTCCTCGTAGTGGCTAATGCGAACAAGCGGGGGGGTTTTGTTATCTGTCCATGTGTTAACTGTAAGAATCAGAAGGGTTACTCTTCCTCAAGAGATGTTCACATGCACCTGCTTCGGCACGGTTTCATGCCAAGCTATAATTGTTGGACCAAGCATGGAGAAAGAGGGGTTATAATGGAAGAAGATGAAGAAGGGGATGATTTCATCGATGAAAGCTATCTTGCTCATTTCGGTGATACTTTCATGGAGGATGCTGAAGGTGAAGGGGAAGGTGAAGGGGAAGGTGAAGAAGAGGCACGTGATGATCCCGTTGATGATCTTGGTCGGACCATTGCTGATGCACGGAGACGCTGCGAAACTGAAAAGGAGAGGATCACAGAAAGGCGCTGTACCCCGGATGCGATGATGGTCTGAAAAAGCTGGGCTGCACACTGGATTTGCTGAAATGGAAGGCACAGGCAGGTGTAGCTGACTCGGCATTTGAAAACTTGCTGAAAATGTTGAAGAATATGTTTCCAAAGAATAACGAGTTGCCTGCCAGTACTTACGAAGCAATGAAGGTTGTCTGCCCTCTAGGTTTAGAGGTTCTGAAGATACATGCATGCATCAACGACTGCATCCTCTACCGCGGTGAATACGAGAATTTGAATGAATTCCCGGTATGCACTGCATTGCGTTATAAGATCAGAGGCGATGACCCTGGTGACGATGTTGAGGGCCAGAAACCCAGGAAGAGGGTTCCCGCCAAGGTGATGTGGTATGCTCCTATAATACCACGGTTGAAACGTCTGTTCAGGAACAAAGAGCATGCCAAGTTGTTGCGATGGCACAAAGAGGACCGTAAGTCGGACGGGGAGTTGAGACACCCCGCAGATGGAACGCAACGGAGAAAGATCGACAGAGAGTTCAAAGATTTTGCAGCTGACGCAAGGAACATAAGATTTGGTCTAAGTACGGATGGCATGAATCCTTTTGGCGAGCAGAGCTCCAGCCATAGCACCTGGCCCGTGACTCTATGCATCTACAACCTTCCTCCTTGGTTGTGCATGAAGCGGAAGTTCATTATGATGCCAGTGCTCATCCAAGGTCTGAAGCAACCCGGCAACAACATCGATGTGTACCTAAGGCCATTAGTTGATGGACTTTTACAGCTGTGGGGCAGACCTGGTGTCCGTGTGTGGGATGAGCACAAAGAAGAGGAATTTGACCTACGAGCGTTGCTTTTCGTAACCATCAACGATTGGCCTGCTCTTAGTAACCTTTCGGGACTGTCAAATAAGGGATACAATGCATGCACGCACTGCTTACATGAGACTGAAAGTGTACATTTGCCAAATTGTAAGAAGAACGTGTACCTTGGGCATCGTCGATTTCTTCCGAAAATTCATCCAGTAAGAAAGAAAGGCAAGCATTACAACGGCAAGGCAGATCACCGGCCGAAGCCTGCGGAACGCACTGGTGCTGAGGTATTTGATATGGTCAAGGATTTGAAAGTCATCTTTGGAAAGGGTCCTGGCGGACAATCAGTTCCGAAGCGAGCTGACGGGCACGCAGCCATGTGGAAGAAGAAATCTATATTCTGGGAGCTAGAATATTGGAAAGTCCTAGATGTCCGCTCTGCAATCGACGTGATGCACGTTACGAAGAATATTTGCGTGAACCTCCTGAGCTTCTTGGGCGTGTATGGGAAGACAAATGATACAAAGGAAGCACGGCAGGACCAGCAATGTTTGAAAGACCCTGATGACCGGCATCCGGAATGGTTCAAGGTCGTGCCAGCTACGCTCTGACCAAAGAAGAGAAGGTCATCTTTTTTGAATGCCTGAGCAGTATGAAGGTCCCGTCTGGATTCTCGTCCAATATAAAGGGAATAATAAACATGGCGGAGAAAAAGTTCCAAAACCTGAAGTCTCACGACTGCCACGTGATTATGACGCAATTGCTTCCGATTGCTTTGAGGGGGCTCCTGCCGGAAAATATTCGAGTAGCCATTGTGAAGCTATGTGCATTCCTCAATGCAATCTCTCAGAAGGTAATCAATCCAGAAGTTCTACCACGGTTACAGAACGATGTGGTCCAATGTCTTGTCAGTTTCGAGTTGGTGTTCCCGCCATCCTTCTTCAATATTATGACGCACCTCCTGGTTCACCTAGTCGAAGAGATTTCCATTCTCGGTCCTGTATTTCTACACAATATGTTCCCCTTCGAGAGGTTCATGGGAGTATTAAAGAAATATGTTCGTAACCGTGCTAGGCCAGAAGGAAGCATCGCCAAGGGCTATGGAAATGAGGAGGTAATTGAGTTTTGTGTTGACTTTGTTCCTGACCTTAAGCCGATTGGTCTTCCTCGATCGCGGCACGAGGGGAGACTAAGTGCAAAAGGCACGATCGGAAGGAAATCAACGATATGTATGGACGGCCATTCTATGACTGAAGAACACCACACAGTTCTGACCAATTCCAGCTTGGTGGCTCCGTACTTTGAGAAACACAAGAATATTTTACGCTCGGACAACCCGGGGAAGCCTGAATCCTGGATTAGGAAGGCCCACATGGAGGCTTTCGGCAGTTGGTTGAGAAAACATTTAATGAATGACAATGATGTTGGAGATCAGCTGTACATGTTGGCCAAGACACCATCTTCGACTATAACGACTTTCCAAGGGTACGAGATAAATGGGAATACATTTTACACGATCGCCCAAGATAAAAAGAGCACCAACCAAAACAGTGGTGTCCGCTTTGATGCAGCAACCGAGAATGGGCAAAAGGTCACATATTATGGTTACATAGAGATATGGGAACTTGAATATGGACCCTCCTTTAAGGTCCCTTTGTTCCGGTGCAAATGGTTCAAGCTAACAGGAGGTGGGGTAAAGGTGGACCAGCAATACGGAATGACAATGGTGGATTTCAACAATATTGGTTACCTTGACGAACCATTCGTCCTAGCGAAAGATGTCGCTCAGGTTTTCTATGTCAAGGACATGTGTAGCAAACCGAGGAAACGGAAAGATAAGAAAACGATCAGTACATCATGCGATGATCCAAAGCGCCACATTGTTCTTTCAGGGAAAAGAAACATCGTGGGAGTGGAGGACAAGACAGACATGTCAGAAGATTATAATATGTTTGCTGAAATTCCGCCCTTCAAAGTGAACACCGACCCAAGCATTAAGTTAAATGATGAGGATGCTCCATGGATACGGCACAATCGTAAGCAAGCAGGGACACAAGGGAAGAAATGATGTGTAATAATTTTTTGTACCAAACTTTATTGAATGGATCATGTGAATTATATTACCCGTGATGTGTTTGGTGTCCATTTTTGAATGATTGATTGATTCGAGCTGGTCATCTAAGCTTTAGTCCCGGCTGGTGGGTGCAACCGGGACTAAAGGTGGTTTTGTATCATCTAACAAAACTGTCGGTGGGATAAGGACGTCTGGGTAAGCTTTAGTCCCGGCTGGTGGGTGCAACCGGGACTAAATGTGGTTTTTGTGTCATCTAAGAAAACTGTCGGTGGGATAAGGACGTTTGGGTAAGCTTTAGTCCCGGCTGGAGACTGCAACCGTGACTAAAGCTGTCGGCAGGATAAGGATGCGTGGGTGGACGCACTGCTCGATGAGATAAAGCATGTAGCGCATGACACCCTGTCAGAGGAACAAGACAAAGCAGCAGCGGCGCCGTGCCTATAAAAGGAGCATCGATACGCCTTGGCAAGCAGACCAACAAGCCAACCTAGCAGGTAGGGAGAGTTTCATCCCCATGGATGGAGTAAAGGGTTGGAAAATCTCCCGTGGCGCAACTTCTCGAAGATGTCGTCGGTGCACACGCCCTACGACATCTTCGGAAGTTGCTCCTCGGGAAAATTTTCCTGCAAACCCGTGAAAGACTCCATCTTCTCTAACAGTGCTGGGTAAAGGGTTGGAAAATCTCCCGTGGCGCAGCTTCTCGAAGATGATACATGAAATTTGGAGTGATTTAGTCATACTCCTGCCTAGGCGTATAATATTCATACTCGTAGTCTTCATAGCCGCCGCCGTTGTACTGGTAGTCGTCGCCTTCTAAGTTGCCGCCGTCGTCGTCGCTGCTGTCGTCGCTGTCATCGGGCGGCGCTCGTGGCTCGAACTGAGGGTAGCGCAGGCGGGGGATATCGCCGGCCGTGATGTAGTCCATGACGCTCTGCAGAGTCCGGCCGTACCACCATAGCCGACGGCCGGCCTCGTGGAAGTTCCGGAGGCGCACCGTCCTCCTCATACTGGCGAGCGCCCTCTCACGCCGATTGATGAAGAAGGCGTCCCAAGTATGCTGGTTATCGGGATGCCAGCGGGGATTCATCCGCTGCTCCGGCGTGAGGTCGAGGTAGTAGTGGTTCGTGATGGCCGCCCGGCGCGCAGTACCCTGAGGGACGGGAGGGACCGGCACGCCGCCGACGCTTAGGCTCCAGCCGGCGGGAACGCGGTAGCCCGGTGGGCAAGGGTAGTTCGAGGCGCAAAGCTCCTCCACCTGCTGGTAGGTTAGAGTGGGTGCGGTGGAAGCCATGAGAGAGTGATGAGAGATTGTAGAGATGTGATAATACTGGCCAAGCCGGGCGACATATATGTAGTGACAAATGGCGGGAAAAATGGGAGCGGGAAGACAGGAGGCGGGAAGAAAGTGGCGGGAAGAAAGAGGCGGGAAGAAAGTGGCGGGAAGACAGGAGGCGGGAAGAAAGAGGCGGGAAGAAAGAGGCGGGAAAAAGAACTGGCGGGAAGACAGGCCGGGGAGAATTTTTAACATTTTGAATTGAATTAGTTTTACTTTTCTTAATTTTTTGATATACTATTTGTATTTTTAACATTTTTAATTGAATTAGTTTTACTTTTCTTAATTTTTTGATATATTATTTGTATTTTTAAGATTTTGAAATGAATTAGTTTTATTTTTCTGAATTTTTTGATATATTATTTGTATTTTTAAAATTTTGAATTGAATTAGTTTTATTTTTCTGAGTTTTTTGATATATTATTTGTATTTTTAACATTTTGAATTGAATTAGTTTTATTTTTCTAAATTTTTTGATATATTATTTGTATTTTTAACATTTTGAAATGAATTAGTTTTATTTTTTGGAATTTATTGATATATTATATGTATTTTTGAAATTTTGAAATGAATTAGTTTTATTTTTCTGAATTTTTTGATATATTATTTGTATTTTTCGAATTTTTGAAATGAAAAGAATTTTGAAAAAGGCCTTTAGTCGCGGTTGGCACGGCCAACCGCGACTAAAGGTCCTCTCCGCGGGAACCGCAGAATTCGCGAAAAAATCCTTTAGTCGCGGTTGGGCTCCCCAACCGCGACTGAAGGTGGGGAGCTATAAATGCCCGCGCGGCGCGAACCGCCGCGCCCCCAGTCTCTTCTTCTCCGCGCGGAAGCTCTGCAGGACGCCGTCGCGCGCCGTGCCGCCCTCGCCGACCGCCCTCGCCCTCGACGTCGTTGCCGTGCCGTGCCGCCATCGTCGTCGCCGCCTCTGCCACCGACGCCGCCTCCGTCGTCGTCCCGCGCCGGCCGCCTCTCTCGCCCCCGTACGTCTCGCCCCGCCGCCGCCTCCGTCGTCCGCGCTCGACCGCCGTGCGCGCCCGTGACTGCCGCCACGCCGTGACCGCCGTCGCGCATGCACCGCGCCGCCGCGCCATTGACCTTCGCCGCGCCCATGACAGAGAGAGGAGGAGGAGGCCGGGGTCACGGAGGGAGGGCGGCGCCCCTGCAGGGCCGGGGCGCCGACGCGTTTTTTTCTTTTTTTTTTAGTTTTAATTGTTGTTAATTTTAATTTAAAACAAAAAACAAATATAAAAAATAACTAAAATTTGATTTTAAAAAACTAAAAATTGACTTAAAAAGTTTGTCTAAAAAAACTAAATTTTGACTTAAAAAAAGTAAAATTTGACTTTAAAAAAACTCTCGCGCTCGCCCCGCGTGTATACGGAGGGGGCACCGCGCGACCCTCTCGCGCGCCAGAGAGAAAGAGAGAGAAAGGAGGGACCGCCACCGCCACCGTCACCGCCACCGCTCTTTCGCCACCGCCCTTTCGACACCGACCCCGCGCGTATATTCCAAAATTTTGGAACCAACAAAAAATTTTCTTGAATTAAGTTTGATGCATAGTATTCATGCTTAATTCTTGTGCTATTGCCATGTTTGCTTGTTGAACTACTTTGAAATGATCTCAAATCCTAAACCTTGCTCTTTGAAGTACAAATGAAAACAAACCAAATATGAATAAAAGAAAAGAGAAAACCTATGTAAGACTAAAACCCTAATTTGCAAATCTTGATC
Source organism: Lolium perenne (assembly GCF_019359855.2). Taxonomy (NCBI): domain Eukaryota; kingdom Viridiplantae; phylum Streptophyta; class Magnoliopsida; order Poales; family Poaceae; genus Lolium; species Lolium perenne. The sequence continues at coordinate 189,916,029 of NC_067248.2, read as the reverse complement.
TTTGCCCTAGCCACTTTTCCAAATGGTTGTGAACCATGGTTAAACCCCACTGAACCCTAGCCATGGTCATTTGGATCCAAGTGAGACTTTTAAGCAAAAGAGAAATACTACTAGCTTCACATATGAGGCTATGGGTATTTTAGTAAAACCTTACCCTAAGTCCTTCTACCTTGTTTAGAGAATTGGAAAACCTTAATAAACCTTACCTAGTGCTTATCAAATCAAATCCAAGGTGAAACAAAGGAAACTAAAAAGAAAATAAAAATGCCATAGAGGCATATGAGAGTAAATAGCAAATTTGTGAAATTGAGGATCTTGACCCTAGGACTTGTGGTGAATGGTTGGATCACCCCTCCATACCATTTCAACAATCCACAACATCAATTTGGTCAAGAAAAATCAAATCAAAAATCAAAGAAATGGAAATTGCATGTGGCATGTGATAATGGTCACTTATGCCATTTTTAACAACATACCCACTTTGAGCCCTTTTATTAAGAGATTCTTAAACCAAACCCTGCCAACTCTTTCCACCTCATCCAAGACCTCATCAAGATGAGCAACTTTGATGTTGACCACTTTGACCAAAGCTTTGACCATTGCTCAAAATAGTCAAGCCAAAGTACCACCTTGAAACAAATTCTAGATTCCCTCCACTATTTGAATTTTCACCAAACCCCTCCAATTTTCAAACCAATGCCACACATTGTTTCCCAACATCATATAGAGCACATCCATGCAGAAATTTTGATCAAAAGTAAGCACAAGAGAGATCATTGCATTAAAGGGAAGAAGTACACATAGAAACAAATGGAGGTACAACCACTTTACTCATCACTTCCTCACTTTTTCTCTCTCTCTCTTTCCATCCTTGATAGTACACCATGGTACTCTGAAAGCACATCAATGAGTGACTCCACCTTAGCCATGATCATCACCATGCCCAAGCATGCCACTCATGGCATGTACCACATACACATTCTTGAATAAATCCAATGTGCACCCATCTAACCTCTCCTACCTTGTGCAACATGTCAAATAGTTTCACCTCACCACACTCAAACTTGCAGCACCCTTGTTACACCAAAATCATGCACAAAAGGATCAAGGCCAAGTCATGCCATGGATTGGGACACCACCATGCCAACCCTAGCTATACTACCCTTCTGGTCACCATCACCTTGCCTACTGAGCTCACCTCACATTCCTGATCATCACCATGTAAAAGTTGGCCTATGGAGAAGTTCTGAAACCCCAATGCCAAACCATGCCATCCACTTGCTCACCCTCATGCCACCCATGTCAATGGACTTCACCTCTCCCTCCAACCTTGTCATCTAGAATCCCTAGACTGTACTGAGCATGATAGACATCACCTTGAGTCAAAGAGAACACGACAACGCCCTGGACAACTAGTGGTCACCACGACTGGGCACGCCAGAGCGTGCACCGGCACGACTCTGGGCGTGCCAGTACACTGCCTCGCGCCATCGATGTCGTCCTCCCCTCGCTCTCTCCTCTTGCACGGGCCATCACCGCACTACCAGCTACCTGCTAGACAACCTCGCTAGCCCACGGAAGCAACGTTGCCGTCGCCATGATCGAAACTCTGCCGCGCCCGTACTGCCAGGACGGCAACAATGCCAGCACGCTCCCGTCCTCCCTTAGCTGCCCCATCACGCACGTCGTGCTCGCCATGATGCCTGCAACGCCACGCCCTCATCTCCTTGCCCTTTCGCGCCCTAGAACGCCGTCGCCGCCGTCGACCTTGCAGCACCCCACGGCCACATAGCGCAACTATAAATAGAGCCCCTCCCCGAGCGATTCAAGCACACCATCGGCCTCCCCTCCTTCTCCTCGATCTCCTCGACCTCTTGCTACACCACATTAGTCACCACGTCGCCGGAATTGAGCCGGAGTTCGCCGGAGCCCGTAGCAGACGACGTCGTTGATTGCGTCCACCCCAAGCTCTGCTGCGACCCTCCATCGAACCGCCGTCGTCTTCAACACCGATCGCCCGCCTCGCTGACCTCGCTGGAGGCCGGTAAGCCCCTCGTCGCGACCCTCTGGCCGCCGGTAGGGTTCGCTCTCTGGCGAGCTCATGTTGCGGAAGGTGACGACGCTCAGCCGTCCGATCTTCTTTTAATCAAACGCACCACAACGCTACGTACCGCTTCGGCGATTAAATCAGGCTGATGGCTGGGACCCACTGTCAGGTGGCCCGCTGCGTGCGAGGCGCGGTAGTTGGGACAGCCCAGTTCGTTTCCCCTCAGTCTGGCCCGTTTGCTTTCCCGCGCGAGCCCGTTAATTCAAATTTGAATAAAACGTTTCAGTTTAAATTCAATACTGGTACCCTGTTTGAAATTGAATAACTGCAAATCTACCCAACCAAATTTAGTTATTTAAAATGTTCTAGAAAGCTTATGAAATGATCTAGCTAACCCCACTGGTTTGAACCCTAGAACTATTATAGAATTTTAATAGTAAAAATAACAAGTCAGAGACTTTGCAGTATTCAAATAAATCTAGAAAATCAACCATATTGAATTTTGAGGTGATTCCACCTCTCATAATTCACATTTCACAAACTCTAATTGTTTATGTAAAAATATCACATGGTTTCTGTACATGATCATGGGCTAGAAGCAAAATATTGGCTATGTAGTCAATAACTAGCCCATTTAAACCATTTCAAAATTTAGGAATTTAAATATATGAGGTGTACCACATCATTTAAATCACCTTCCCAAGTGTTATGAAGTAATGTGATGTCCTTAGTTTGATGGTCTCACACTTGCTCACTTGAGGATATTAAATCAAATAGGATTTAAATCACATGAGATGATGAATCTCATTTAAATCATGTTTCTCAAAGAATAAGTGTGAAGTGTTGACCTTGGTCAACATGTGATCATACCTTATTTTTTGAAAAGATTAAATCTTAAGAAGATTCAATGAGAGGAAATTATTTCTCCAAACTAAAGAGAAACCCTAATCCACACTTTAAAAGAAGGAGTTGTTTCCCAAACCCTAAGAAGAAAACCCTAGCATAAATTTTTGGATAAACCTTAAGTATTGATGCTAGATCTTTTTAAGTGAGCCATTAAGGCTAATTAAGACTACCTAAGTATTGTTTGGTGATTGTATCCTCGTATTCGTTTATAGACGCTAGTACTAGAGACTATCAAGAGGAGGAAGTTTTCTACCAAGAACAAAGAAGAAGAAAACTTCGATCACCTCACCAACCAAGGCAAGCTAACACTCTTGCAAAGTTCCTATGTGCAAAGCTCTCATGGAGCAAGGCACCATTACCTATTACTTTGGCTTAATGATCCTATCCCAAGTTTTTTACTTTACAAGTTTTGTTGAATTTTATTTATCAAAGTTACCTTTTTGATTTATGATTCACTTGGTTTAGTTATAGAGTAGTACAAGAGCATCACACTTAGCCTAGCAAGCTCCAAGATATTTAACACCCCTCATAACTAGTTGCTAGTGCTAAACATTAAAAATGACTACTCTAGTTGGGAACTTGTGAAATAAAATGACTTTGAAAACCTTGGAATGATGAGTCATTCTAATGAGAGATTTTGAAGGTGAATATGACTGGTGAATGACTTGGTAAAACTTACCAAAAACTGATGGTTGGGTTCGGATGCGATACCATTCCAATTTTACAAGTACCCCCACAATACCTGAATCTGGGTAAGGCTTAGCTGGAAACTTATGTATTTTAGTATGGGTTCCCTCTGAACAAGCGTCATAGGGGATATGCCGAGGCTGCCTCCATTGAATGTGAAATGACGTGAAATGAGGTGAATGTCCTACCCAAGCCTTGTGCAGTTCCCGGGTTGACGGTTTGTTTTCACCGGGAGGCCAAGCTCATGGGGAGAGGTGCCTTGATGTCTACGCCCCCTCCTTTTCCTGTAGATAGTGTTGGGCCTCCAATAGCAGAGGTTTGTAGAACCGCAGCAAGTTTCCCTTAAGTGGATCACCCAAGGTTTATCGAACTCAGGGAGGAAGAGGTCAAAGATATCCCTCTCAAGCAACCCTGCAACCACAATACAAGAAGTCTCTTGTGTCCCCAACACACCTAATACACTTGTCAGATGTATAGGTGCACTAGTTCGGCGAAGAGATAGTGAAACACAGGTGGTATGGATGAATATGAGTAGTAGTAACAGCGCCAGAAAAGTGCTTGTTGGCGTGTAGTAAGTAAATATGCAGCAGAACAGTAAATAAACGGAGATTGCAGTATTTGGAAACAAGGCCTAGGGATTATACTTTCACTAGTGGACACTGATACGTCTCCGACGTATCGATAATTTCTTATGTTCCATGCCACATTATTGATGATATCTACATGTTTTATGCATACTTTATGTCATATTTATGCATTTTCCGGCACTAACCTATTAACGAGATGCCGAAGAGCCAGTTGCTGTTTTCTGCTGTTTTTGGTTTCAGAAATCCTAGTAAGGAAATATTCTCGGAATTGGACGAAATCAACGCCCAGGGGCCTATTTTTCCACGAAGCTTCCAGAAAACCGAAGATGATACGAAGTGGGGCCACGAGGCGGCTAGATGCTAGGGCGGCGCGGCCTGGCCCTTGGCCGCGCCGACCTAGTGTGTGGGCCCCTCGTGTGGCCCCCCGACTCTGCCCTTCCGCCTACTTATAGCCTTCGTCGCGAAACCCCCAGTACCGAGAGCCACAATACGGAAAACCTTACTGAGACGCCGCCGCCACCAATCCCATCTCGGGGGATTCAGGAGATCGCCTCCGGCACCCTGCCGGAGAGGGGAATCATCTCCCGGAGGACTCTTCACCGCCATGGTCGCCTCCGGAGTGATGAGTGAGTAGTTCACCCCTAGACTATGGGTCCATAGCAGTAGCTAGATGGTTGTCTTCTCCTTATGTGCTTCATTGTCGGATCTTGTGAGCTGCCTAACATGATCAAGATCATCTATCTGTAATGCTATATGTTGTGTTTGTTGGGATCCGATGGATAGAGAATTGTTATCACCAGAATTTGACCGGATCAGAGGTGGGCCGCGATCAAGATGGGCTTGAAGAATATACATGGAAGAAATACATGAATCGGCCTTGCATACAAAGTTTGGGCTAGTTTGCCCGTGTATCCGTAATATAGTAGGATACGTGTCGGTTAGTTAGAGTTTGGCTCGTGCACGGTTGGGATTATTCCCACGTTAGAAAGTCTACGGACTATAAATATGTATCTAGGGTTTATGAAATAAACAACAATCACGTTCACCACAAACCAATCTAGGCGCATCGCCAACTCCCTTGTCGCGATCTAGGCAGCACATGTCTATTAGTTGTTCATGCGTTGCTCGTACTGAAGCCTTTTTGATGGCGAGCAACGTAGTTATATTAGACGTATTAGGGTTAGCATTGTTCATCGTATCATATGCTATCGTCGTGCAACCCTGAGACGTCTAGCCGCCTTTACACATATCTTAGGTGTAAGGGCGGCACCCCGCTTGATCGTTATTTAGTAGATCCGATCCGTTATGGTTGCTCCTTGTTCTCCAAGGATTAGTTTAATATCTGCATAGTTAGGCCTTACAAACGCGTTGAAGGATCCAGTGGCGCGTAGGGTGTAGTTTGCTAGCCCTAGACAGGATGTTCCGGGGATCAACCTCGTGTTGGTTTTTAGGCCCTGTCTAGGGTCGGTTTACGATCACCTTGCGTGGCCGCCAGGCTCAATCACGAGTAGGATGTTCCGATTATGCGGTGAAAACCCTAAATCGTAGTAGGTCGTTTTAGCTTTATTTCGATCAAGCAGTACCACCATATATTCGTACATCTCGTACGGATCATGGGTGGATCGGCTCTTTGAGCCGATTCACAGGACAACCTGAGAGCCGATCGAGGCTCGTATTTAATGTTTACGTGTATGCCATGCAGGAAACTAAGCGAGGCACATCCATCACCTTCCTGACCAGGTATAGGTCAGGTGGCACGCCCTTGCACCAGCATCGGACGTGCATGCCGAGTCTTTGCGGGCCGTCGCTCGGAGGGACCAGGGCCAGCCGCAGTCCTGGGAGCCTCCCGGCTCTACTATGTTGCCCGTCGCTGCTCGCCGGTGGGTTTCTGACCGCAACACATTTTGGCACGCCCGGTGGGACCATCTTCGACATCAACCGCATCGCCATCTACATCTGAGATGGCGGAAGGCACCCTAGTCACGTACGAGGATCTGACCGAGGAGCTCAAGAAGAAGTATGACGAGGTCAAAGCAATCCTCGAAGCCGACCTCATCGGCTCTTTTCACAGAACCCGCTCACATGGCATCAGGTGGAAAGGGTTCGCGCCTGAAGGCGCACTCGATGGAGTGGACCTGTCCGCCCCGTCAGAAGAACGCACCAGGTCCCTGCGTCAGGAGATTAACTTCCTGGTAGCTCACTCGCTGCACCGCCATTCTGAGAGCCTGGTGAACACTTTGGAGCGTGTCGCTCTTCGGGTGATCCAGGAAATCATGAGGCATCAGTACTCTCCGTCAGGACCAGCTCTCGGGACTTACCAAGGAGAAATGCCACTCCAGTCCCGTCCACCGCTGCCATTCGCGTTGGCAGCACCAGAAGTGCCGAATTCACCGGCATACGTCGTCTACAAGATCGGTGGTGATCCTAGTGACTACCAGTTCTTGCATGAGGCGCCTAAGGAGATCCCTCACGGATACACGTGCACATACGTGCCAGACTGCAGTAACTGGGCACTCACAAACCAGACTGCAACAGCAGGGACTTCTGGAACAACAGGAGGAGCTTCGGGAACAGATCTTGAGAAGCAGACGTGGCTAGCTAAGTATGCCACTCCGACAAACCTCCAGAGCGCAGCTCCTGCAGTTGGCTCAGAGCTGGAAAAGCAAGCATGGCTGGCTAAGTATGCCACTCCGGCGAATCTTCAGAGTTCGACTCCGGCAGCCAGAACCGCGGATCAGATCAGTACCATCCTGAGAGATCAGTTCGGCATGGTGCCGAAAAGGAGGACAATCGGCTATTCCAAGCCGTACCCCAACGAGTACGAGGTGATCCCGCTACCACCCAAATATCGGCTCCCTGATTTCTCCAAGTTCAATGGATCAGATGGTGCTAGCTCCATCGAGCATGTGAGCCGATATTTGGCACAGCTGGGCACGATCTCAGCATCAGATGAGCTGCGTGTGAGGTTCTTCGCACAGTCCCTCACAGGATCGGCTTTCGGGTGGAACACATCGCTGCCACCAGACTCAATCCGGACATGGAAGCAGTTGGAAGAGCAGTTCCACATGCAATATAACTCAGAGGCTTCCGAGGCTGGCACAGCCGATTTAGCACAAGTACGTCAGAAGCGCGGAGAAACAGTGTCAAAATACGTCCAGCGCTTCAGGACCGTTAGGAACCGATGCTATTCGGCTCGTGTGACTGAAAAAGAAGCAGTCGAGTTGGCGGTGGTAGGTCTCGCATCACCGATCAAGGACGTGGCCTCCCAAGCAGACTACCCTTCACTGGCGCACATGGTGCAGAAGCTGTCAGTATATGAACAGCGCCACCCAGATGTATACCAGGATAAATTCAAGCGTGCGGTGGTCCTGGTTGAGGCAGATGAAGACGAAGGCTCTCCGGGAGATCAGGAGGTAGCAGTGGCTGAATGGACTCGGGGGGCAAGCCCCGTGTCCTGCAAGTGGGTTAAGCCACAAGGTCCTCCCAGAGGATTTGACTTCGACGTTACCAAAGCTGAGCAGATTTTCGACCTCTTACTTAAGGAGAAGCAGCTAAAGGTACCCGAAGGCCACAAGATCCCCACGGCACAGGAGCTGAACGGGAAGCCATACTGCAAATGGCATAACACGTTCACCCATCCCACCAACGACTGCAGGGTGTGGCGTCAGCAGATCCAAATGGCGATAGAACAACGGCGTCTAATTTTCAGCCAGTACGCCATGAAAGTCGATACACACCCCTTCCCCGCCGTTAACATGGTGGAGTGCACTTACCCAGGAGGGTGCCAGCCAGGATTCTCGTTCAATATCAACATGGTAGGACCTGGACACCACTCTGGTAAGGACGGAGACGAGGGCAGCTGCTCTCGTAGCAAGGACACAGAGGAAGCCGCTCCACGCGATCGGCTCCGGCACGATGGCAAGCGCAACGTCGCAGAGGGAGAAGTGAAGAATATACGATACCAACGACCTCTCTCTGATCACCTCCTCAACAAGTATGTGAGTCAATATGACAAACGCCAATGATACAGCGATGATGATGAAAGGGATCGTCTGGCTAGGGACGCCAGGAGACATCGTCGGCGGGATCGCGACGAGGAGAGATATGAGCGCCACGCCAAGGAAAAGTCGAGAGAGCAAGACGACGTGGATAGGCACTGGGACTGTCCCTTCTTCAGACACTGCTGGGATTCAGGAATGAGCCGATTGCCCACAATCGGCAACTGCCCAGAATGTAGACAGAAGAAGAAGGATGCAGCTAACGTGTCCGTGTTCAAACGTCTAGGGCCTCTCCCGCCTTGGAACAAGCACGCTGAGTCCTCTCGAGTGGAAGATCTCGAGGAGTTGGAAGACGATGAAGAAGAAGAAGATAAGTACCACCGGCCAAGGTGGTGCCCTGATGGACTCAGCCGTTCCCAAAAGCGTAGGGTTCAGGGACTACGTGGTTTGGAGGAAGCCGAAAGGTTATACCTGCACACGTTGAGGAAGGCGCGGCCTGATCTGGCCGCTAAAATTCAGCGAACCCTGGACGAAGAAGGTCGGCCACAAAGGAAAGAGTGGCGCCCCAGAGAAAAGAAAGCCGATGATGAAACATCGGCTGGCACAAACATGGTGTTCATCCTTTCGACGGAGTTTAGTGCTCCAGGATTAGACGAAGCACCTGTGGCACAACTTGACTGCGGCCCACGGCCGGTTATCTTTGAGAAGCCACGAGAAAGAAGCTACAGACATCTGAAGGCCCTGTACTTGCGAGGTTATATCGATGGGCAGCCTGTCAACAAGATGCTGGTGGACACCGGAGCGGCAGTCAACATCATGCCATACTCCATGCTACGTCGGTTGGGACGCTCTAGCTCGGATCTGATCAAGACCAATGTGACATTGAGCGATTTCAACGGCCAAGCGTCTGACGCGCAAGGTGTTCTGAACGTGGATCTGACCGTAGGAAGGAAAACCATCCCTACGACGTTCTTTATTGTTGATAGCAGGAGCACCTATGCTGTCCTGCTAGGAAGAGATTGGATCCACGCCAACTGTAGCATTCCATCCACGATGCACCAATGCGTAATACAGTGGGATGGAGATGAAATAGAGGTCGTCCACGCGGATGATTCAGCCGAGATTTCAACGGCTGGCATGAACGTTTGGGAGACAACAGGCCAAGAGCCACTCTCAGGCATCAATTTGGACGACTGCGAGCGCATCGACGTGACGAAGGATGGGGTTAGGCTGGTCTTATCCACCGGCCTGACCGTATAACATGAACAAACCTGTGGACAAACGTGGCGAGGCCGATCCTTGGGATCGGCCCCAAAGATCTATGGAGGAACATTGCAAACCTTCATTGAGCGGTTCAATCAACGTGGAGGCCGATTCCAGCAATCAGCCAAAATTATCTTCACCACACGTGCTGCTTGTGTTCAGCATCAATCTAATGGGCAGCGGTTTTACGTCGGCTGATGAGCTGGAAGAAGTCAACATTGGTCCTAACGGAGCCGACGTCCAAATACAGTGCCTTGGCTAACCACAGAGCCGATATCCGCAGTTACCTGGCAGATTCGGCTCGGGGGGCACCTAATCAGATGAACATGTGCGATACATGAACATGTGCGATACATGTGATACATGTGCAGTGAAATATTGGGGGCCGACAGAAAATCGGCCAGTAAAAAAAAATTCTCATGGTGTACAGCCGATGCACAGACATCGACTTTAGGACTAAGAAACAAAACCGATGTGCAGCCATCGACTCTAGTACAAATTACACAAGATCTACCAGCTGCGTGTTCAAGACACGGATTTCGACCAAGTCGGTCTTTAGTTCAGCTTCAAGGCCTTCTGCTTCCTTGAGGGAGTGAACAATGAGAGCTTCTTCAGCTGCAGTGAGCCGATTTTGGTGCCCGGACTTTCTCTTCGAGGACTTCCAACCCTTCACACCAGTTCAACAGTACTGTCGGAAGTGTCAGTCTCGGCATGCAAGGCAGCCTTTTTGCGCATTAAGCCGTTGGTATTTCTTCTACAATATCGGCTTTCAACGGAAGAAGAGGCGATCGGTGGGGGCAAGTTTGGCTGGCTCGGCATGGTGGCTGTCTCAGAATTACCTGAGTTCAAAACCCTTTGGCTGATCTGTGCATCCTCATCGCTGTTCTCGCCTTGACTGAGGCTCGGGGGGCAGCTGGCCTGGTAGATGCTCTGTTTTAGAAGCCGATTGGGGTGTCATCGGCTGGTCCTTCGTCGCAACCTTCTTCAAAGATAGGAGTTCACGCAGAAGAGGATCACTGGACCTGGTGGAGGGATTTAAGGACTCTCTTGAAGGCAAGGATCTTCCACATTATCCACCAGATCTCAAGGTCATCAGTTGAAGAGTTGAAGGATGGATTGTGAAGAACCGATGCGTTGCTATCGGCTCATGGAGCATTGGCTAAGTATTGGCTAAGTGAACAATCGGCAAAGTCAGTATGAAGGGGAATCGGCTAAACTAGCTTAAAGGAAATCGGCAAAATCAAACTGGGGAAATTCTTCATTGATAAATAAGATTTCTTACATAAAGAGCTGATTGTTCTCAAAAGAAAATACTAGGGGGTACATTGCCCCATCTACTACTGCTGATCCTAAGCTAAGGGTCCTATCTACGGGCCGTCACTGCCCTCGTCGTCACCGTCGTCGCCGCTGTCGGCGCTACTCCCGGCAGGCTCGTCATCGCTGCTGCAGCGGCCACCGGCCGGGCCCTCATTGTCCTCGTCCTCCTCGTCAGCGTCATCGTCGTCGCTGTCGAAGTCGCTGAGGTTCCCCGGCCAGGGGCAGAAGCGCTTGGCCGGCGGCTCGTCGGAGGAGGTGTCCTCCTCCTCCTCCTCCTCCTCGGGGGAGGTGAAGTCATCCCAGGAGAAGCGATCGTCATCGCTCTCCTCCTCCGTTTCCCCGTCGGCGAGAAAGCGGAGGTCGCTTTCCCCGTCGGTCGAGGACTTGTCGTCCTTAGACCGGACGGAGAAATCGTGACTGGATTCCTCCCCGGCTTCGATGGCGCGGCGGATCTTGGCCGCGTGGGCCTCCTCCGGGTTCCACTCCAGCGTCGGCTCGCGGGAGGAGGAGGACTGGGTGGAGAAACCCGATGAGGCAGAGGAGGAAGAAGACATGGTGGCGCAGGAGGGCTTTTGGAGTGCTAATGCGAGGGGGATGAAAGGTTGAACTGCAGGATGCGGTTAAAATATAGGCGATATAGTGGAGATTCAATGCCATAGCAGTTTCCGAGGAAGTGGTGCCCAAAGAAAAGAAAAAACTGCCAAGTCACGCGGAGAAGTTGAGAAGGCAAGGCATCATGATGAAGGATACTGCGACGGTTCTGCCACGACATGACCCGATGAAAAAAGAGCAGAGTGATTTTGGAATTATCAATTCCAAAACCAGGGGGGCATGTGTTATCACCAGAATTTGACCGGATCAGAGGTGGGCCGCGATCAAGATGGGCTTGAAGAATATACAAGGAAGAAATACATGAATCGGCCTTGCATACAAAGTTTGGGCTAGTTTGCCCGTGTATCTGTAATATAGTAGGATACGTGTCGGTTAGTTAGAGTTTGGCTCGTGCACGGTTGGGATTATTCCCACGTTAGAAAGTCTACGGACTATAAATATGTATCTAGGGTTTATGAAATAAACAACAATCACGTTCACCACAAACCAATCTAGGTGCATCGCCAACTCCCTTGTCTCGAGGGTTTCTTCCGGGTAAGCATCATGCTGCCTAGATCGCATCTCGCGATCTAGGCAGCACATGTCTATTCGTTGTTCATGCGTTGCTCGTACTGAAGCCTTTTTGATGGCGAGCAACGTAGTTATCTTAGACGTATTAGGGTTAGCATTGTTCAGCGTATCATATGCTATCGTCGTGCAACCCTGAGACGTCTAGCCGCCTTTACACCTATCTTAGTTTACTTTATTTACTGTTGCTAAAATGAATACTGCTGAGAATACTAAGTTGTGTGACTTCACAACCACAAATAATAATGATTTCTTATGCACACCTATTGCTCCACCCGCTACTACAGCGGAATTCTTTGAAATTAAACCTGCTTTACTGAATCTTGTTATGCGAGAGCAATTTTGTGGTGTTAGTTCTGATGATGCTGCTGCCCATCTCAATAATTTTGTTGAACTTTGTGAAATGCAAAAGTATAAATATGTAGATGGTGACATAATAAAATTAAAATTGTTTCCTTTCTCACTAAGAGGAAGAGCTAAAGATTGGTTGCTATCTCTGCCTAAGAATAGTATTGATTCATGGACTAAATGCAAGGATGCTTTTATTGGTAGATATTATCCCCCTGCTAAAATTATATCTTTGAGGAGTAGCATAATGAATTTTAAACAATTGTATACTGAGCATGTTGCACAAGCATGGGAAAGAATGAAATCTTTGGTTAAAAATTGCCCAACCCATGGACTGACTACTTGGATGATCATCCAAACCTTTTATGCAGGACTGAATTTTTCTTCGCGGAACCTATTGGATTCAGCTGCTGGAGGTACCTTTATGTCCATCACTCTTGGTGAAGCAACAAAGCTTCTTGATAATATGATGATTAATTACTCTGAATGGCACACGGAAAGAGCTCCACAAGGTAAGAAGGTAAATTCTGTCGAAGAAACCTCTTCCTTGAGTAATAAGATTGATGCTATTATGTCTATGCTTGTGAATGATAGGACAAATATTGATCCTAATAATGTTCTGTTAGCTTCATTGGTTGCTCAAGAAGAACATGTTGATGTAAACTACATTAAAAATAATAATTTCAACAACAATGCTTATCGGAACAATTCTAGTAACAACTATAGGCCATATCCTTATAATAATGGTAATGGTTATGGTAATTCTTATGGGAATTCTTACAACAACAATAGGAACACAACCCCTGGACTTGAAGCTATGCTTAAAGAATTTATTAGTACACAAACTGCTTTTAACAAATCTGTTGAAGAAAAGCTTGGGAAAATTGATATACTTGCTTCTAAAGTTGATAGTCTTGCTGCTGATGTTGATCTTTTGAAATTGAAAGTTATGCCTAATAGGGATAATGAGAATAAAATTTTTACTACAGCAAATGCCATCCAAGTTATAATTAATGAGAATATAAGATTAATGGCTGAATTGCATGCTAGGTGGGAAAGAGAAGAAAATGAAAAACTAGCTAAAGAAGATAATATAGCTAAAGTTTGGACTATTACTACCACTAGCAATGCTAATGCTACACATGTTGCTGCACCTCCTACTAATAATGGTAAAAGAATTGGTGTAGGCAATGTTTCCACTTCTAATGCAAAGCGCGAAAAACTGCCTGAAACTGCTAAAACTGCTGAAACTGCTGAAATTTTTTCCAACATTGGGGATAATGATCCCATTGCTTTAGATTATAATGGTTTGGATTTTGATGATTGTCATATCTCTGAAGTTATAAAGTTCTTACAAAAACTTGCTAAGAGTCCTAATGCTAGTGCTATAAATTTGGCTTTCACGAAACATATTACAAATGCTCTCATAAAAGCTAGAGAAGAGAAACTAGAACATGAAACTTCTATTCCTAGGAAGCTAGAGGATGGTTGGGAGCCCATCATTAAGATGAAGGTCAATGACTTTGGTTGTAATGCTTTATGTGATCTTGGTGCAAGTATTTCCGTTATGCCTAAGAAAATCTATAATATGCTTGACTTGCCGCCATTGAAAAATTGTTATTTGGATGTTAATCTTGCTGATAACTCTACGAAGAAACCTTTGGGGAGACTTGATAATGTTCGTATTATGGTTAACAATAACCTTGTCCCCGTTGATTTTGTTGTCTTGGATATTGAATGCAATGCATCTTGTCCCATTATATTGGGAAGACCTTTTCTTCGAACTGTTGGTGCTATCATTGATATGAAGGAAGGTAATATTAAATATAAATTTCCTCTCAAGAAAGGTATGGAACACTTCCCTAGAAAGAGAATGAAGTTACCTTTTGATTCTATCATTAGAACAAGTTATGATGTTGACACTTCGTCTCTTGATAATACTTGATACACACTTTCTGCGCCTAGCTGAAAGGCGTTAAAGAAAAGCGCTTATGGGAGACAACCCATGTTTTTACTACAGTACTTTTATTTTATATTTGAGTCTTGGAAGTTGTTACTACTGTAGCAACCTCTCCTTATCTTAGTTCTATCGCATTGTTGTGCCAAGTAAAGTCTCTAATAGAAGGATGATACTAGATTTAGATTACTGCGCAGAAACAGATTTCTTTGCTGTCACGAATCTGGGTCTAATTCTCTGTAGGTAACTCAAAAAATTATGCCAATTTATGTGAGTGATCCTCAGATATGTACGCAACTTTCATTAGTTTTAAGTTTTCTCATCAGAGCAAGTCTGGTGCCTCTTAAAAATACGTATTTACGAACTGTTCTGTTTTGACAGATTCTGCCTTTTATTTCGCATTGCCTGTTTTGCCATGCTTGATGGATTTTTCGATTCCATTGACTTTCAGTAGCTTTGTGCAATGTTCAGAAGTGTAAATAATGATTGTGTCATCCCTGAATATGTAAATTTTGATTGTGCACTAACCCTCTAATGAGTTTGTTTCGAGTTTGGTGTGGAGGAAGTTTTCAAGGATCAAGAGAGGAGGATGATACAGCATGATCAAGGAGAGTGAAAGCTCTAAGCTTGGGGATGCCCCGGTGGTTCACCCCTGCATATATCAAGAAGACTCAAGCGTCTAAGCTTGGGGATGCCCAAGGCATCCCCTTCTTCATCGACAACATTATCAGGTTCCTCCCCTGAAACTATATTTTTATTCCGTCACATCTTATGTACTTTGCTTGGAGCGTCTGTTTGTTTTTGTTTTTGTTTTTTTTTGAATAAAATGGATCCTAGCATTCATTGTGTGGGAGAGAGACACGCTCCGCTGTTGCATATGGACAAATATGTCCTTAGGCTTTACTCATAGTATTCATGGCGAAAGTTTCTTCTTCGTTAAATTGTTATATGGTTGGAATTGGAAAATGATACATGTAGTAATTGCTAAAATGTCTTGGATAATGTGATACTTGGCAATTGTTGTGCTCATGTTTAAGCTCTTGCATCATATACTTTGCACCTATTAATGAAGAAATACATAGAGCATGCTAAAATTTGGTTTGCATAATTGATCTCTCTAAGGTCTAGATAATTTCTAGTATTGAGTTTGAACAAGAAGGAAGACGGTGTAGAGTCTTATAATGTTTACAATATGTCTTTTATGTGAGTTTTGCTGCACCGCTTCATCCTTGTGTTTGTTTCAAATAAACCTTGCTAGCCTAAGCCTTGTATCGAGAGGGAATACTTCTCATGCATCCAAAATCCTTGAGCCAACCACTATGCCATTTGTGTCCACCATACCTACCTACTACATGGTATTTCTCCGCCATTCCAAAGTAAATTGCTTGAGTGCTACCTTTATAATTTCCATTCTTCACCTTTACAATATATAGCTCATGGGACAAATAGCTTAAAAAACTATCGTGGTATTGAATATGTACTTATGCATTTATCTCTTATAAGTTGCTTGTTGAGCGATAACCATGTTCCTGGGGACGCCATCAACTATTTCTTTGTTGAATATCATGTGAGTTGCTATGCATGTTCGTCTTGTCTGAAGTAAGAGTGATTTATCATGATCAAATGGTTTGAGTATGCATATTGTTAGAGAAGAACATTGGGCCGCTAACTAAAGCCATGATCCATGGTGGAAGTTTCAGTTTGGACAACAAACCTCAATCTCTTATGAGAATATTATCTGTTGTTGAATGCTTATGCATTAAAGAGGAGTCCATTATCTGTTGTCTATGTTGTCCCGGTATGGATGTCTAAGTTGAGAATAATCAAAAGCGAGAAATCCAATGCGAGCTTTCTCCTTAGACCTTTGTACAGGCGGCATAGAGGTACCCCTTTGCGAAACTTGGTTGAAACATGTGCTATGCTATGATAATACATGTAAATCCAAGCTAATTAGGACAAGGTGCGGGCACTATTGGTATACTATGCATGAGGCTTGCAACTTGTAGGATATAATTTACATAACTCATATGCTTTATTACTACCGTTGACAAAATTGTTTCTTGTTTTCAAAACCAAAGCTCTAGCACAAATATAGCAATCAATGCTTTCCTCTTTGAAGGACCTTTCTTTTACTTTTATGTTGAGTCATTTCACCTATCTCTCTCCACCTCAAGAAGCAAACACTTGTGTGAACTATGCATTGATTCCTACATACTTGCATATTGCACTTGTTATATTACTTTACATTGACAATATCCATGAGATATACATGTTACAAGTTGAAAGAAACCGTTGAAACTTCATCTTCCTTTGTGTTGCTTCAATACCTTTACTTTGAATTATTGCTTCATGAGTTAACTCTTATGCAAGACTTATTGATGCTTGTCTTGAAGTACTATTCATGAAAAGTCTTTGCTTTATGATTCAATTGTTTACTCATGTCATTTAAATTGTTTTGATCGCTGCATTCATTACATATGCTTACAATAGTATGATCAAGGTTATGATGGCATGTCACTCCAGAAATTATCTTTGTTATCGTTTACCTGCTCGGGACGAGCAGGAACTAAGCTTGGGGATGTTGATACGTCTCCGACGTATCGATAATTTCTTATGTTCCATGCCACATTATTGATGATATCTACATGTTTTATGCATACTTTATGTCATATTTATGCATTTTCTGGCACTAACCTATTAACGAGATGCCGAAGAGCCAGTTGCTGTTTTCTGCTGTTTTTGGTTTCAGAAATCCTAGTAAGGAAATATTATCGGAATTGGACGAAATCAACGCCCAGGGGCCTATTTTTCCACGAAGCTTCCAGAAGACCGAAGATGATACGAAGTGGGGCCACGAGGCGGCCAGATGCTAGGGCGGCGCGGCCTGGCCCTTGGCCGCGCCGACCTAGTGTGTGGGCCCCTCGTGTGGCCCCCGACTCTGCCCTTCCGCCTACTTAAAGCCTTCGTCACGAAACCCCCAGTACCGAGAGCCACGATACGGAAAACCTTACTGAGACGCCACCGCCACCAATCCCATCTCGGGGGATTCAGGAGATCGCCTCCGGCACCCTGCCGGAGAGGGGAATCATCTCCCGGAGGACTCTTCACCGCCATGGTCGCCTCCGGAGTGATGAGTGAGTAGTTCACCCCTGGACTATGGGTCCATAGCAGTAGCTAGATGGTTGTCTTCTCCTTATGTGCTTCATTGTCGGATCTTGTGAGCTGCCTAACATGATCAAGATCATCTATCTGTAATGCTATATGTTGTGTTTGTTGGGATCCGATGGATAGAGAATACTATGTTATGTTGATTATCAATCTATTACCTATGTGTTGTTTGTGATCTTGCATGCTCTCCGTTATTAGTAGAGGCTCTGGCCAAGTTTTTACTCTTAACTCCAAGAGGGAGTATTTATGCTCGATAGTGGGTTCATGCTTCCATTAAATCTGGGACAGTGACAGAAAGTTCTAAGGTTGTGGATGTGCTGTTGCCACTAGGGATAAAACATTGATGCTATGTCCGAGGATGTAGTTATTGATTACATTACGCACCATACTTAATGCAATTGTCTGTTGTTTGCAACTTAATACTGGAAGGGGTTCGGATGATAACCTGAAAGTGGACTTTTTAGGCATAGATGCATGCTGGATAGCGGTCTATGTACTTTGTCGTAATGCCCAATTAAATCTCACAATACTCATCATGTCATGTATGTGCATTGTCATGCCCTCTCTATCTGTCAATTGCCCAACTGTAATTTGTTCACCCAACATGCTATTTATCTTATGGGAGAGACACCTCTAGTGAACTATGGACCCCGGTCCATTCTTTTAATCGAATACAATCTACTGCAATACTTGTTCTACTGTTCTCTGCAAACAATCATCATCCACACTATACATCTAATCCTTTGTTACAGCAAGCCGGTGAGATTGACAACCTCACTGTTTCGTTGGGGCAAAGTACTTTGGTTGTGTTGTGCAGGTTCCACGTTGGCGCCGGAATCCCTGGTGTTGCGCCGCACTACATCTCGCCGCCATCAACCTTCAACGTGCTTCTTGGCTCCTACTGGTTCGATAAACCTTGGTTTCTTACTGAGGGAAAACTTGCTGCTGTACACATCATACCTTCCTCTTGGGGTTCCCAACGGACGAGTGCTTTACCGTCACAAGGAAGCTGCTACACGCCATCAGACACTCTCAACATTGATCACATAACAGAATAGATAAATGCTATACTCTACACTCTCTTGTTGGATGATGAACACCACTAATTGTGTAGGGTTACACGAACCCTCAATGCCGGAGTTAACAAGCTCCACAATATTCGATATTCATGTTTAAATAACCTTAGAGTGCATGATAGATCAACACAACTACACCAAGTACTAACATAGCATGCACACTGTCACCATCACACTATGAAGGAGGCATAGATCACATCAATACTATCATAGCAATAGTTAACTTCATAATCTACAAGAGATCACAATCATAACCTACGCCAAGTACTACACGATGCACACACTGTCACCATTACACCGTGCAGGAGGAATAGAGTACTTTAATAACATCACTAGAGTAGCGCATAGATAAATAGTGATACAAAACACATTGCAATCATAAAGGGATATAAATAAGCACTTCACTATGCTATTCATAACAGTGAATAAGTATTCTGTGAAATATAGCCTAAGAGACCCACACGGTGCACAAACTGTCACCTTTACACACGTGGGACAAGGAGTCTCCGGAGATCACATAAGTAAAATCCACTTGACTAGCATAATGACATCTAGATTACAAGCATCATCATATGAATCTCAATCATGTAAGGCAGCTCATGAGATTATTGTATTGAAGTACATAGGAGAGAGATTAACCACATAGCTACCGGTACAGCCCTTAGCCTCGATGGAGAACTACTCCCTCCTCATTGGAGACAGCAGCGTTGATGAAGATGGCGGTGGTGTCGATGGAGATGCCTTCCGGGGGTACTTCCCCGTCCCGGCGGAGTGCCGGAACAGAGACTCCTGTCCCCCAGATCTTGGCTTCGCGATGGCGGCGGCTCTGGAAGGTTTCTCGTACTGTGGCTTTTCCGTATCGAAGATTTAGTTCAGGAACCTTTAAATAGGCGAAGAGGCGGAGTCGGAGGGCTGACGAGACGGTGACACAACAGGGTGGCACGGCCAGGGCCTGGGCCGCGCCACATGCATGTGTGGGGCCCACAAGGCCCTCCTCTGGCGGCTCTCGGGTGTTCTGGAAGCTTCGTGGAATTCTAAGATGCTGGGCGTTGATTTCGTCCGATTCCGAGAATATTTCCTTACTAGGATTTCTGAAACCAAAAACAGCAGAAACAAAGAATCGGCCCTTTGGCATCTCGTCAATAGGTTAGTTCCGGAAAACGCATAAAATCATCATAAAGTATGTATAAAACATGTAGGTATTGTCATAAAACAAGCATGGAACATAAGAAATTATCGATACGTCGGAGACGTATCAGCATCCCCAAGCTTAGTTCCTACTCGTCCTCGAGTAGGTAAACGATAACAAAGATAATTTCTGAAGTGACATGCTACCAACATGATCTTAATCATACTATTGTAAAGCATGAATGAAGTGATTCAAAGCAATGGTAAAGATAATGAGTAAACAATTGAATCATATAGCAAGGACTTTTCATGAATAGTAATTTCAAGACAAGCATCAATAAGTCTTGCATAAGAGTTAACTCATAAAGCAATAGATTCAAAGTAAAGGCATTGAAGCAACACAAAGGAAGATATAAGTTTCAGCAGTTGCTTTCAACTTGTAACATGTATATCTCATGGATGGTTGTCAACATAAAGTAATATAACAAGTGCAGTAGGTAAACATGTAACAATCAATGCACAGTTAACACAAGTGTTTGCTTCTAAGGTGGAAGGAAGTAGGTAAACTGACTCAACATAAAAGTAAAAGAATGGCCCTTCGCAGAGGGAAGCAGGGATAAAATCATGTGCTAGAGATTTTTAAGTTTTGAAATCATATAGAGAGTATAAAAGTAAAGTTTTGAGAGGTGTTTGTTGTTGTCAACGAATGGTAATGGGTACTCTAACTACCTTCTCAACCAGAATTTCAAGAGCGGCTCCCATGAAGGACGTTATCTCTACCAACAAGGTAGATCATCCCTCTTCTCTTTTGTTTACACATGTATTTTAGTTTCATTATTGATGACACTCCTCCCAACCTTTTGCTTACACAAGCCATGGCTAACCGAATCCTCGGGTGCCTTCCAACATTCACATACCAGGAAGGAGTGTCTATTTGCAAAATTAAGTTGCTTACTGATGAATCAGAGCAAAACATGTGAAGAGAATTATTAATGCAAGTTGTAATTAATTGGGGCTGGGAACCCCATTGCCAGCTCTTTTTGCAAAATTATTGGATAAGTGGATGAAGCCACTAGTCCATTGTGAAAGTCTGTCAAAAGTAAATGACAAGATCGAAAGATAAAACACCACATACTTCCTCATGAGCTATAAAACATTGACACAAATAAGAGATAATAGCTTTTGAATTGTTTAAAGGTAGCACATGAAGTATTTACTTGGAATGGCAGAGAAATACCATGTAGTAGGTAGGTATGGTGGACACAAATGGCATAGTTTTTGGCTCAAGGATTTGGATGCACGAGAAGTATTCCCTCTCAGTACAAGTCTTAGGCTAGCAAGGTTATTTTGAAGCAAACTCAAGTATGAACTAGTGTAGCAAGACTTACATAAGAACATATTGCAAGCATTATAAGACTCTACACTGTCTTCCTTGTTGTTCAAACCTTTACTAGAAAATATCTAGACCTTAGAGAGACCAATCATGCAAACCAAATTTTAGCAAGCTCTATGTATTTCTTCACTAATAGGTGCAAAGTATATGATGCAAGAGCTTAAACATGAGCACAACAATTGCCAAGTATCAAATTATTCAAGATATTATACCAATTACCACATGTAGCATTTTCTGTTTCCAACCATATAACAATTAACGAAGCAGTTTCAACCTTCGCCATGAACATTAAAAGCTAAGAACACATGTGTTCCTACGAACCAGCGGAGCGTGTCTCTCTCCCACACAAGCATTTATTCAGAGAATGAAAATAACAAAACGAAAATAAAACACACAGACGCTCCAAGTAAAATACATAAGATGTGACCGAATAAAAATATAGTTTCAAGAGAAGAAACCTGATAAGTTGATGAAGAAGGGGATGCCTTGGGCATCCCCAAGCTTAGATGCTTGAGTCTTCTTGAAATATGCAGGGATGAACCATGGGGGCATCCCCAAGCTTAGACTTTTCACTCTTCTTAATCATATATCATCCTCCACTCTTGAACCTTGAAAACTTCCTCCACACCAAACTCAAAACAAACTCATTAGAGGGTTAGTGCATAATCAAAAACTCACATGTTCAGAGGTGACACAATCATTCTTAACACTTCTGGACATTGCACAAAGCTACTGGAGGTTAATGGAACAAAGAAATCCATCCAACACAGCAAAAGAGGCAATGTGAAATAAAATGCAGAATCTGTCAAAACAGAACAGTCCGTAAAGACGAATTTTTTAGAGGCACCAGACTTGCTCAGATGAAAATGCTCAAATTGAATGAAAGTTGCGTACATATCTAAGGATCACTCACGTAAATTGGAATAATGTTCTGAGTTACGTACAGAGAATTCAACCCAAATTCGTGACAGCAAGAAATCTGTTACTGCGCAGCAATCCAAATCTAGTATCAACTCTACTATCAAAGACTTTACTTGGCACAACAATGCAATAAAACTAAGATAAGGAGAGGTTGCTACAGTAGTAACAACTTCCAAGACTCAAATATAAAACAAAGTGCTGTAGTAAAATAAACACATGGGTTATCTCCCAAGAAGTTCTTTCTTTATAGCCATTAAGATGGGCTGAGCAGTTTTAATGATGCACTCGCAAGAAATAGTATTTGAAGCAAAAATAGAGCATCAAGAGGCAAATTCAAAACAAATTTAAGCCTAACATGCTTCCTATGAAAAGAAGTCTTGTAAATAAACAAGTTCATGAAGCATAATGCAACAATCATAGAAAGATAAAACAAATGCAGCTTCAAGATTTTCAGCATATAGAGAGGTGTTTTAGTAACATGAAAATTTCTACAACCATATTTTCCTCTCTCATAATAATATTCAGTAGTGTCATGAGAAAACTCAACAATATAACTATCACATATAGCATTCTTATCATGAGTCTCATGCATAAAATAATTACTACTCCCAACATAAGCATAGTCATTCTTATTAATTGTAGTGGGAGCAAATTCAACAAAGTAGCTATCAAATATAGGAGGCATATTGTAATCATAATCAATTTTATCCTCCATAGTAGGTGGCACCAAAAGGCTACTATCATTATAATCATCATAAATAGGAGGCAAAGTATCATCAAAGTAAATTTTCTCCTCAATGCTTGGGGGACTAAAAATATCATGCTCATCAAAACCAGCTTCCCCAAGCTTAGAATTTTCCATATCATTAGCAACAATGGTGTTCAAAGCGTTCATACTAATATGTTCCATGGGTTTTTTAATTTCCGCATCAAACCATCCATGTCTTAAATCAGGAAATAGCTTAAAAAGCTCACTCACACCTTCCATTATGCCTCACTAGTGTAAACAAGAAACAAAAAGATGCAATTGCATGATCTAAAGGAAATAGCTTCGAGCACTCACAACGGTACCAGAAAAGTGTTTGCTTACCTGGGACCAGCGTGTGAATGCCTTTTACCTTTCCTCCCCGGCAACGGCGCTAGAAAAGTGCTTGATGTCTACGCCCCCTCCTTTTCCTGTAGACAGTGTTGGGCCTCCAAGAGCAGAGGTTTGTAGAACAGCAGCAAGTTTCCCTTAAGTGGATCACCCAAGGTTTATCGAACTCAGGGAGGAAGAGGTCAAAGATATCCCTCTCAAGCAACCCTGCAACCACAATACAAGAAGTCTCTTGTGTCCCCAACACACCTAATACACTTGTCAGATGTATAGGTGCACTAGTTCGGCGAAGAGATAGTGAAACACAGGTGGTATGAATGAATATGAGTAGTAGTAACGGCGCCAGAAAAGTGCTTGTTGGCATGTAGTAAGTAAATATGCAGCAGAACAGTAAATAAACGGAGATTGCAGTATTTGGAAACAAGGCCTAGGGATTATACTTTCACTAGTGGACACTCTCAACATTGATCACATAACAGAATAGATAAATGCTATACTCTACACTCTCTTGTTGGATGATGAACACCACTAATTGTGTAGGGTTACACGAACCCTCAATGCCGGAGTTAACAAGCTCCACAATATTCGATATTCATGTTTAAATAACCTTAGAGTGCATGATAGATCAACACAACTACACCAAGTACTAACATAGCATGCACACTGTCACCATCACACTATGAAGGAGGCATAGATCACATCAATACTATCATAGCAATAGTTAACTTCATAATCTACAAGAGATCATAATCATAACCTACGCCAAGTACTACACGATGCACACACTGTCACCATTACACCGTGCAGGAGGAATAGAGTACTTTAATAACATCACTAGAGTAGCACATAGATAAATAGTGATACAAAACACATTGCAATCATAAAGGGATATAAATAAGCACTTCACTATGCTATTCATAACAGTGAATAAGTATTCTGTGAAATATAGCCTAAGAGACCCACACGGTGCACACACTGTCACCTTTACACACGTGGGACAAGGAGTCTCCGGAGATCACATAAGTAAAATCCACTTGACTAGCATAATGACATCTAGATTACAAGCATCATCATATGAATCTCAATCATGTAAGGCAGCTCATGAGATTATTGTATTGAAGTACATAGGAGAGAGATTAACCACATAGCTACCGGTACAGCCCTTAGCCTCGATGGAGAACTACTCCCTCCTCATGGGAGACAGCAGCGTTGATGAAGATGGCGGTGGTGTCGATGGAGATGCCTTCCGGGGGCACTTACCCGTCCCGGCGGAGTGCCGGAATAGAGACTCCTGTCCCCCAGATCTTGGCTTCGCGATGGCGGCAGCTCTGGAAGGTTTCTCGTACCGTGGCTTTTCCGTATCGAAGATTTAGGTCAGGAACCTTTAAATAGGCAAAGAGGCGGAGTCGGAGGGCTGACGAGGCGGCGACACAACAGGGTGGCGCGAGCAGGGCCTGGGCCGCGCCACATAGGTGTGTGGGGCCCACAAGGCCCTCCTCTAGCGGCTCTCGGGTGTTCTGGAAGCTTCGTGAAATTCTAAGATGATGGGCGTTGATTTCGTCCGATTCCGAGAATATTTCCTTACTAGGATTTCTGAAACCAAAAACAGCAGAAAACAGCAACTGGCCCTTTGGCATCTCGTCAATAGGTTAGTTCCGGAAAACGCATAAAATCATCATAAAGTATGTATAAAACATGTAGGTATTGTCATAAAACAAGCATGGAACATAAGAAATTATCGATACGTCGGAGACGTATCATGCCTATACTAGGGTATGTAAATGAAAGGTTAGGATTGGTAGTTCGCGTACTGCGTACGATAAATCAGGGCCAGTTACCCCTGACGAACTATTGCAATTGTTGTGGCACAAGTGTACAACCTCTGCAGAGTGTAAACCTATTCGAATAGCTGCGTCCGCGGTCATGGACAGTTGGAAAGGTGTTATCACCAGAATTTGACCGGATCAGAGGTGGGCCGCGATTGAAGATGGGCTTGAAGGATATACATGGAAGAAATACATGAATCGGACTTATATACAAAGTTTGGGCTAGTTTGCCAGTGTATCTGTAATATAGTAGATATGTGTCGATTAGTTAGAGTTTAGATCATGCACGGTTGGGATTATTCCCACGTTAGAAAGTCTACGGACTATAAATATGTATCTAGGGTTTATGAAATAAACAACAATCACGTTCACCACAAACCAATCTAGGCGCATCGCCAACTCCCTTGTCTCGAGGGTTTCTTTCGGGTAAGCATCATGCTGCCTAGATCGCATCTCGCGATCTAGGCAGTACATGTCTATTCGCCGTTCATGCGTTGCTCGTACTGAAGCCTTTTTGATGGAGAGCAACGTAGTTATCTTAGACGTGTTAGGGTTAGCATTGTTCATCGTATCATATGATATCGTCGTGCAACCCTGAGACGTCTAGCCGCCTTTACACCTATCTTAGGTGTAAGGGCGGCACCCCGCTTGATCATTATTCAGTAGATCCGATCCGTTATGATTGCTCCTTGTTCTCCAAGGATTAGTTTAATATCTGCATAGTTAGGCCTTACAAACGGGTTGAAGGATCCAGTGGCGCGTAGGGTGTAGTTTGCTAACCCTAGACAAGATGTTCCGAGGATCAACCTCGTGTTGGTTTTTAGGCCTTGTCTAGGGTCGGTTTACCATCACCGTGCGTGGCCGCCGGGCTCAATCACGAGTAGGATGTTCCGATTATGTGGTGAAAACCCTAAATCGTAGTAGGTCGTTTTAGCTTTATTTCGATCAAGCAGGACCACCATATATTCGTACACCTCGTACGGATCATGGGTGGATCGGCTCCTTGAGCCGATTCACAGGACAAACTGAGAGCCGATCGAGGCTCGTATTTAATGTTTACGTGTATGCCATGCAGGAAACTAAGCGAGGCACATCCATCACCTTCCTGACCAGGTATAGGTCAGGTGGCACGCCCTTGCACCAGCATCGGACGTGCGTGACGAGTCTTTGCGGGCCGTCGCTCGGAAGGACCAGGGCCAGCCGCAGTCCTGGGAGCCTCCCGGCTCTACTGTGTTGCCCGTCGCTGCTCGCCGGTGGGTTTCTGACCGCAACACATTCTGGCACGCCCGGTGGGACAATCGTCGACATCAACCGCATCGCCATCTACATCCGAGATGGCGGAAGGCACCCCAGTCACGTACGAGGATCTGACCGAGGAGCTCAAGAAGAAGTATGACGAGGTCAAAGCAATCCTCGAAGCCGACCTCATCGGCTCTTTTCACAGAACCCGCTCACATGGCATCAGGTGGAAAGGGTTCGCGCCTGAAGGCGCACTCGATGGAGTGGACCTGTCCGCCCCGTCAGAAGAACGCACCAGGTCCCTGCGTCAGGAGATTAACTTCCTGGTAGCTCACTCGCTGCACCGCCATTCTGAGAGCCTGGTGAACACTTTGGAGCGTGTCGCTCTTCGGGTGATCCAGGAAATCATGAGGCATCAGTGTCAGGAACAGCTCTCGGGACTTACCAAGGAGAAATGCCACTCCAGTCCCGTCCACCGCTGCCGTTCGCGTTGGCAGCACCAGAAGTGCCGAATTCACCGGCATACGTCGTCTACAAGATCGGTGGTGACCCTAGTGACTACCAGTTCTTGCATGAGGCGCCTAAGGAGATCCCTCATGGATACACGTGCACATACGTGCCAGACTGCAGTAACTGGGCACTCACAAACCAGACTGCAACAGCAGGGACTTCTGGAACAACAGGAGGAACTTCGGGAACAGATCTTGAGAAGCAGACGTGGCTAGCTAAGTATGCCACTCCGACAAACCTGCAGAGCTCAACTCCTGCAGTTGGCTCAGAGCTGGAAAAGCAAGCATGGCTGGCTAAGTATGCCACTCCGGCGAATCTTCAGAGTTCGACTCCTGCAGCCAGCACCGCAGATCAGATCAGTACCATCCTGAGAGACCAGTTCGGCATGGTGCCTAAAAGGAGGACAATCGGCTATTCCAAGCTGTACCCCAACGAGTACGAGGTGATCCCGTTACCACCCAAATATCGGCTCCCTGATTTCTCCAAGTTTAATGGATCAGATGGTTCCAGCTCCATCGAGCATGTGAGCCGATATTTGGCACAGCTCGGCACGATCTCAGCATCAGATGAGCTGCATGTGAGGTTCTTCGCACAGTCCCTCACAGGATCGACTTTCGGGTGGTACACATCGCTGCCACCAGACTCAATCCAGACTTGGAAGCAGTTGGAAAAGCAGTTCCACATGCAGTATCACTCAGAGGCTTCCGAGGCTGGCATTGCCGATTTAGCACAAGTACGTCAGAAGCGCGGAGAAACAGTGTCAGAATACGTCCAGCGCTTCAGGACCGTTAGGAACCGATGCTATTCGGCTCGTGTGACTGAAAAAGAAGCAGTCGAGTTGACGGTGGTAGGTCTCGCATCACCGATCAAGGACGTGGCCTCCCAAGCAGACTACCCTTCACTGGCGCACATGGTGCAGAAGCTGTCAGTATATGAACAGCGCCACCCAGATGTCTACCAGGATAAATTCAAGCATGCGGTGGTCCTGGTTGAGGCAGATGAAGATGAAGGCTCTGCGGGAGATCAAGAGGTAGCAGTGGCTGAATGGACTCGGGGGGAAGCCCCGTGTCCTGCAAGTGGGTTAAGCCACAAGGTCCTCCCAGAGGGTTTGACTTTGACGTTACCAAAGCTGAGCAGATTTTCGACCTCTTACTTAAGGAGAAGCAGCTAAAGGTACCCGAAGGCCACAAGATCCCCACGGCGCAGGAGCTGAACGGGAAGCCATACTGCAAATTGCATAACACGTTCTCCCATGCCACCAGCGACTGCAGGGTGTGGCGGCAGCAAGTCCAAATGGCGATAGAACAAGGGCGTCTAATCTTCAGCCAGTACGCCATGAAAATCGACACACACCCTTTCCCCGCCGTTAACATGGTGGAGTGCACTTACCCAGGAGGGTGCCAGCCAGGATTCTCGTTCAATATCAACATGGTAGGACCTGGACACCACTCTGGTAAGGACGGAGACGAGGGCAGCTGCTCTCGCAGCAAGGACACAGAGGAAGCCGCTCCACGCGATCGACTCCGGCACGATGGCAAGCGCTACATCACAGAGGGAGAAGTGAAGAATGTAAGATATCAGCGACCTCTCTCTGATCACCTCCTCAACAAGTATGTGAGTCAATATGACCAACGCCGACGATACATCGACGATGATGAAAGGGATCGTCTGGCTAGGGACGCCAGGAGACATCGTCGGCGGGATCGCGACGAGGAGAGATATGAGCGCCACGCCAAGGAAAAGTCGAGAGAGCAAGACGACGTGGATAGGCACTGGGACTGTCCCTTCTTCAGACACTGCTGGGATTCAGGAATGAGCCGATTGCCTACAATCGGCAACTGCCCAGAATGTAGACAGAAGAAGAAGGATGCAGCTAACGTGTCCGTGTTCAAACGTCTAGGGCCTCTCCCGCCTCGGAACAAGCACGCTGAGTCCTCTCGAGTGGAAGATCTCGAGGAATTGGAAGACGATGAAGAAGAAGAAGATAAGTACCACCGGCCAAGGTGGTGCCCTGATGGACTCAGCCGTTCCCAAAAGCGTAGGGTTCAGCGACTGCGTGGTTTGGAGGAAGCCGAAAGGTTGTACCTGCACACGTTGAGGAAGGCGCGGCCTGATCTGGCCGCTAAAATTCAGCGAACCCTGGACGAAGAAGGTCGGCCACAAAAGAAAGCGTGGCGCCCCAGACAAAAGAAAGCCGATGATGAAACATCGGCTGGCACAAACATGGTGTTCATCCTTCCGACGGAGTTTAGTGCTCCAGGAATAGACGAAGCACCTGTGGCACAACTTGACTGCGGCCCACGGCCAGTTATCTTTGAGAAGCCACGAGAAAGAAGCTACAGACATCTGAAGGCCCTGTACTTGCGAGGTTATATCGATGGGCAGCCTGTCAACAAGATGCTGGTGGACACCGGAGCGGCAGTCAACATTATGCCATACTCCATGCTACGTCGGTTGGGACGCTCTAGCTCGGATCTGATCAAGACCAACGTGACATTGAGCGATTTCAACGGCCAAGCGTCTGACGCGCAAGGTGTTCTGAACGTGGATCTGACCGTAGGAAGGAAAACCATCCCTACGACGTTCTTTATTGTTGATAGCAGGAGCACCTATGCTGTCCTGCTAGGAAGAGATTGGATCCACGCCAACTATTGCATTACATCCACGATGCACCAATGCATAATACAGTGGGATGGAGATGAAGTAGAGGTCGTCCACGCGGATGATTCAGCCGAGATTTCAACGGCTGGCATGAACGTTTGGGAGACAACAGGCCAAGAGCCACTCTCAGGCATCAATTTGGACGACTGCGAGCGCATCGACGTGATGAAGGATGGGGTTAGGCTGGTCTTATCCACCGGCCTGATCGTATAATATGAACAAACCTGTGGACAAATGTTGCGAGGCCGATCCTTGGGATCAGCCCCAAAGATCTATGGAGGAACATTGCAAACCTTCATTGAGCGGTTCAATCAACGTGGAGGCCGATTCCAGCGATCGGCCAAATTATCTTCACCACACGCTCTGCCTGTGTTCGACGTCGATCTAATGAGCAGCGGTTTTACGTTGGCTGATGAGAGTCAACATTAGTCCTAACGGAGCCGACGTTCAAAGACAGTGCCTTGGCTAACTACAGAGCCGATACCCGCAGTAACTTGGCAGATTCGGCTCGGGGGGCACCTAATCAGATGAACATGTGCGATGTATGTGCAGTGAAATATTGGGGGCCGATAGAAAAATCGGCCAGTAAAAAAAATTCTCACGATGAACAGCCAATGCACAGACACCGCCTTTAGAACTAAGAAACAAAGCCGATGCACAGCCATCGACTCTAGTACAAATTACACAAGATCTACCAGCTGCGTGTTCAAGATGCGGATTTCGACCGAGCCGGTCTTCAGTTCAGCTTCTGCTTCCTTGAGGGAGTAAACAATGGTGGAAGAGGCGATCGGCTCTGGTGTTTTTACTGTCGGCTTGGCCAAATTGGCCACCTTGATCAGCTATACTCATGGGAATTGCTGGGACCAGAGTGGTTGACCCTTTCTTGGAGGCCGATGGTGGCAAGTCTGGCAGGCTTTGTGCGGTGGTTTTCTCAGTTTTGCTCGAGCATAGGTCCATTTGTTTGAACCGTGCGTCCTCACCGCCGTTCTCGCCTTGACTGAGGCTCGGGGGGCAGCTGATCTGGTAAGTGCTCTGTTTATTTGAAGCCGATTGAGGTTTCATCGGCTAGCCCGCCATCGTAACCTTCTTCCAAGGTGGTGAGTTGTTGCAAAAGAAGACCACCAGCGCTGCTGGAAGGAATTTGAAAGGGAAAGCCGGCATCATCTACACGGTCAGGGCCGTTCCTGTTAATGCAAAAGATAGAGCAAGGAGTGGTTAAGGATCAGCCTCAGGCCTGAGACCATAGCGTGGGCGTTGGATGATTTTGCCTTTGGGTCCTGCCATCGGCTCTTAATGTGTTGACTCACTTTAACAATCGGCGAAGTTGGGAAAGAGACAGAATCAGCTGAGAAATGTCTTCTTTATTATAAAGAGGGGATTTTTACAAGGAAGAGCCGATTGCTCAAGAAAGGAAGAACAAAAGAAGAGCCGATTGCTCAGGAGCTACTAATCCTACATCGCTAATCCTCGCTGGCCTCATCGTCGGCATCGGAGCTGCCGTCAGCGCTGCTTCCGGGGAGTTCCTCGTCGCTGCTACCCCAGTCCTCGGCCTGAGCCTCGTCTTCCTCGTCATCATCATCGTCCTCGCTGTTCGCCCAAGCACGGAAGCGTTTCGCCGGCGGATACCCAGTGGAGGAGGAAGAATCATCCTCCTCCTCCCCCCCTTCTTCCTCGTCATCATCATCGTCCTCGCTGTCCGCCCACGCGCGGGAGCGCTTCGCCGGTGGATCCCCGGCGGAGGAGGAGGAGTCATCCTCCTCCTTTTCCTCTTCTACTTCTTCTTCTTCCTCCTCCTCGACGGGGGAGGTGGAGTTCGCCCAGGAATGGAGGTCGTCTTTGCTCTCGCTCTTCAGCTTCCCTTCGATGAGGAACTGGAGGTCGTCCTCCCCATCGGTCAGAGGCAAGTCACCATCTGACCCGACGAGTGCCTCGGGTGGGCTATCTGGCACGTAGTCAAAGTTCCACTCCTGCCCGCTCGAGGAAGAAGATGGGAAAGAGAGGCCTGAGGAGATGGAGGAAGAGGAAGACATTGCTACAGGGGAAGAGGGTTTTTTTGGTGACGATGGCTAGAGCAGAGCAAGGAGATGAAGTGGCGAACCGTTCGGCACAGTTAAATAAAGGGGGTATAGTGGAGATTTAATGCCATTACGGTTTCCAAGGAAGTGATGTTAAAGCTATCAAATCTTGCAAAGAAGTTGTGAGGGCAAGGCATCATGATGAAGGATACTGCGACGGCCCTGCTCTGCCACGACATGACCCGACGAATAAAAAGCAGAGTGATTTTGGAATTGTCATTTCCAAAACCAGGGGGGCATGTGTTATCACCAGAATTTGACCGGATCAGAGGTGGGCCGCGATTGAAGATGGGCTTGAAGGATATACATGGAAGAAATACATGAATCGGCCTTATATACAAAGTTTGGGCTAGTTTGCCCGTGTATCTGTAATATAGTAGATATGTGTCGGTTAGTTAGAGTTTAGATCGTGCACGGTTGGGATTATTCCCACGTTAGAAAGTCTACGGACTATAAATATGTATCTAGGGTTTATGAAATAAACAACAATCACGTTCACCACAAACCAATCTAGGCGCATCGCCAACTCCCTTGTCTCGAGGGTTTCTTTCGGGTAAGCATCATGCTGCCTAGATCGCATCTCGCGATCTAGGCAGTACATGTCTATTCGCCGTTCATGCGTTGCTCGTACTGAAGCCTTTTTGATGGCGAGCAACGTAGTTATCTTAGACGTGTTAGGGTTAGCATTGTTCATCGTATCATATGCTATCGTCGTGCAACCCTGAGACGTCTAGCCGCCTTTACACCTATCTTAGGTGTAAGGGCGGCACCCCGCTTGATCATTATTCAGTAGATCCGATCCGTTATGATTGCTCCTTGTTCTCCAAGGATTAGTTTAATATCTGCATAGTTAGGCCTTACAAACGGGTTGAAGGATCCAGTGGCGCGTAGGGTGTAGTTTGCTAACCCTAGACAGGATGTTCCGAGGATCAACCTCATGTTGGTTTTTAGGCCTTGTCTAGGGTCAGTTTACGATCACCGTGCGTGGCCGCCAGGCTCAATCACGAGTAGGATGTTCCGATTATATGGTGAAAACCCTAAATCGTAGTAGGTCGTTTTAGCTTTATTTCGATCAAGCAGGACCACCATATATTCGTACACCTCGTACGGATCATGGGTGGATCGGCTCTTTGAGCCGATTCACAGGACAACCTGAGAGCCGATCGAGGCTCATATTTAATGTTTACGTGTATGCCATGCAGGAAACTAAGCGAGGCACATCCATCACCTTCCTGACCAGGTATAGGTCAGGTGGCACGCCCTTGCACCACCATCGGACGTGCGTGCCGAGTCTTTGCGGGCCGTCGCTCGGAGGGACCAGGGCCAGCCGCAGTCCTGGGAGCCTCCCGGCTCTACTGTGTTGGCCGTCGCTGCTCGCCGGTGGGTTTCTGACCGCAACAAAAGGCCATACTGTTCCGTCATCAGAACTTTTCTAAAAATATGAATGGTGACTTGTGACTTGAATTGAAGGGTGATTTTGACTTGAATCACAACTGAGTTGTGAGAATGACACTTTTGTTCCCACTTGAGTTAAGTTAGGCAAATGAAGAGGCTTTGATTACTAAAGTGCTTATGAAATAAAACTGGCTTTATGCAAATGAAACTAGAGCTTAGAACCCCCTTACTATAGTTGATAGTATTTACTTTAGTATTAGTTTGCGAGTACTTTAAAGTACTCATGGCTATGTCCCTGGCTATTCAAATGGCCAGACTATGAAGAGGAGTATCAGAACCCGGAAGAAGTACAGCAGGACGTCTACGACAACTAGGA
The DNA here is from genome assembly GCF_019359855.2 of Lolium perenne. Taxonomy (NCBI): domain Eukaryota; kingdom Viridiplantae; phylum Streptophyta; class Magnoliopsida; order Poales; family Poaceae; genus Lolium; species Lolium perenne. The sequence goes on along the minus strand of NC_067248.2, from coordinate 189,882,876 downwards.
CCACTCCTGACGTCGACAGTTGCCTGTGGAATAAATGGACTACTACTACGCTACTTCGCTTCCGCTATGTGTGTTGTAATTGATGAATAGATCATCTATTATTGTAATGAGACTGGATCATGTGATCCTTTATTTGTAAGACGATTATGGTATGTAATGAATGATGTGTTGTGATATCAATCTATTATGTCTCGCAAAAACAATATTCCTGGGATTGCGAGGAATGGCATAATAGCCATCTGGACTTAAAAATCCGGGTGTTGACACGTTTCTCCAGAAGAATCTGGTCCTCCGTGGCAGTTTGGTCATCCTGCCCAGACATCCTCCGGTGCATTGGTTCGGGGAGATCAAAAGTGCTGGATTACTGGCATGCCATCGCCAAGATCCCTTCCTCCTCCCCCAAAGGTTTGCGAACCGCCATCATGCTCATTACCCGGGAGATTTGGAAGGAAAAAAATGAAAGAGTTTTCAACAATAAATCTCCTTACCTTCGGTCGTCATGCACAAGATTCGGGAGGAAGGAAATGATTGGATTCTAGCCGGTGCTAAGAACCTGGCGGAGCTTCTGGACTGACCTTTTTATTTTTTCTTTTTGGGGCTCCTCCGCCTCTTCTTGTAGGCTTCGGTCGTCCTTGTTTGCTCCTCCTATATTAATATAAGGCAAAACTTTTTTTGCCCCGTTTCAAAAAAAAAAGATGTGGCAATGGTATTTGAACAAAGAGATTGGACAAAACACGAACGTTTTGATGCTCTGAAGGGGTATGTACATGGAACGCCACAAAAGGGTCACGATCTAGCAAACTAATCTTAGCTAGTCTAAAGGCTCCAGGCAGAAAAATAGCAACAAACATGGAGTACTTAGAACATGCCATTGTGGCTTGGTACAGAGCATCGTGTAGCCGTTGAGTTCGCTAGCTGGCAGTATTCATAACCTAAATGCATTCATTGCCTAGCTAACCAGAGTTTATTTGTCGGAAAACAAGTTAACCATAGTTATCTGCATACTCAAGTCCACGCCTCGGTTATGCATGATGGACTATCATACCCATGTTGACCATGATCCAGCTTAGACATTCCGTTGCTCCAACTAGTGCTTTGTTTTACGGACTATTTTCTATAGAAGACCGGGACTCAAGTGTTTTCTTTATATGAAATAACAACTGGTTAGATACATTGACATAAAAAAATGATGCCGTTATATAGGCTCCCATCATGCCACCTTGATTATATTATATTATAATTTGATAAGTTAATAATCTTCTTGAGCAATCAGTGTTAATGAACAAGCGGCCTACACAGAGATCACATGGATTAGTATATGGGATGTTCACATTTAGTTAGCATTGGAATAGTGTTCTTCTGTGCATTATTACTGGTTGAATTTTTTGTTTCAACAAGACCGGTTAGACAATTAATTATCCAGAGTGTGCACCAAAAACATTATAGTAAGAAAAAAATGTACGGTACATTTTGCTACAAATTTTAAGTGTATCATATTAAGTAGATCCAACGGTTAATACCAAAGTCCCCGTGCGCTATCTGTTTTGCATTTATACTATCCAATTTCAGGGAACTAGTTGAATTCCCATGCTTTGCCATGAGTCTTCAATTTTTTTTCTATTATGGCACATGTAAAAGTAGTGCACATGTGGAAACTTTCGCTAGACTGAAGGATACTTTGATGAACTTTCAGCAGCAGCATGAAGCCAGGAGAACAACATTGTGTGTCTTTAAGGAACCATAGATTAAACTGATAAAAAAAAACTTTTTATTGTTGTTGTTGCTGAAACTATGGAAGTGTAGGACTACTTGGAGCATAGAAATGCAGTAGTTGTGCGAACGTAGAACATGTGTGCCCTAGATACCATCAATATGAACTATTATCAGAGCACCTTTCAAGCCTATAATTCTCATCAACAATTCAGCAAATGTTCAAACAGCAAAAAGAAAATTCTAGGGGAAAACACAAAGAATACAATGCTCTCAAAGCATTGAACAAGGCAAGAATCATTCATCTATCAGTGCCTCTAAAATCCCCAAATCCAGTGACCGCTCGTACATCTTCTATAATACCACAATGTCTTGTAGGCTGCCCAGTGCCAAGAGGCACCGCCACCATCTAACCACGTCAACAAAAGCTCCGAGACTCCCTAGCCATTTATTCACCTCCGCCATTTAGTTGACGGCGGCTCCCAGGCTCACAACCTGGGAGCAGTCCTGACACAGACCACAATAACATCGATCATCTCCGAAGGCCAAGTGAGCCACTAGAGCATGGCGGCGAGGAGGCGGCAGCCAGTGGCCATTTGTTGAGGAGCTGACCAGGGGATGCAGATGCGCTTGGAGTGGATTCCACCACTTCCTTCTTGTCAGCATTGTGCATGTCGCCATTCAACCGCCTTACCAGCCTTTCCCCTTGCATTAATCCAATACATAATCCAAACTTTGATTTTTTGCAGCTACACTAAAAAAATTAAGAATTAATAACCAAATATAGTTTTCAATAGTAAGCGTGAAATACTGTCAATTTCTTCTTGTGCTTACGAAACTTTGTAACAATTCTAAGTACCGTACCAGATTCCATTCTATTTGGAACTCAATTCAATAGTAAGATTGAAGCTGTTAAAAGTAGATCACAGTTTATCAGATGCCAATATTATGTTCTTCATCTTGTTTGTTTATTGCATCTATGTAAAGAAATGTGACATGACTTCATTCATTTTGTGATACACGTATTGGATTTTAGAGGCATGCCCCCCAAATCATACCACTTTGGCACTTCATCTTTGTTATCCAACAATTACTAAGGATGTTGTTGCTCCAGTCCACAATTCAAGTACAAGTACAATTTACCTCAACCTAGAAAGAAAATTTGAGAAGATCCTTTTAAATAAATTCAACCAATCCACCACATGCCTAAATATCAAATTCACGGTGTAACATTGTATAATAAAAGATGATAGTTCAGGAGAAACCACTAATTCCAAACTCATTGTCCCCTTTCTCAAACAAAATTCCACCCTTGGCTCCTTTTTCGTACCAATAAATACAATGAAATACCTTGTGACCCGTAGTCATGCTAATGATCCATATTACGAACTGATACCAAACCGCAACAATCAACAACTTATCAGGACGATGACATAAAATATTTGTAGTGAAGTACAAAAAACATGGGTAACAGTAAAGTTTCTCGATTGACCTAGCTTTTAATAATTTACCTATGGATATGATGGACTCAAATATAGAAAAAAAATATGAAATTGAAGAAAAGTACCAAGCTAGGCCGTATGCAACTGAATTTATTTTTGGCGAACAAATAGCTACAATTTTTGAAGTCAAGTTCCTAGCAGAGGAAACCACTCGAGGATTGTAATTTTAGGTCCGCTGATATTTTCTAATCTAAATTAAATGCATGTGGCCTAATCCACTCTTAGCTACAAAAGGTAGATGCATATGATTAGACATGTTGAACCTATTCTAGAAGGAGGTGAGAGTACAGTTCAATAGCTTACAGATCATGGGCATTATTGTCTAGAGAAACCCTTGACTTTTACCAATTTTGTCAGTTGTAGTTTTTCCTAGAACCAAAGGTCATGGTCCTAGCAGAGTAATAGTAGTAGTACAGAAGGAAGCACAATACTATTCATATTAACTAAACCTCTTTTAGTTTGCTAAATACATCATACATCTATTTCATTATTTATCAAAAAATACTCTTCCCATAATTTGAAAGCATCCATCGTATTTTTTTAGTTCCAAGCACAACAACACATAGGAAAGGAAGTAAGATAATATGCTCAAATATGAGAGCAAGAACGCAATCATGTGTCCACACATATGAGAGCATCTATAGTCTGACTTTCATCAGAAAACTTCCTAATAAACATTTAAAATTTGATGTAGATTAAGAATATATTTCATAAAAAAACTTTCTTATCTTAAATTCTAGTACAATCCATGACTATGTACAACAATGTACATCCTACAAGCAAAACGAAACAAAAAATCCCACAATTACATACCTTGAATTGGGAATCAAATAATTAGCAACTGGGGATCTTCTTCTTGATGCTCGCAGCGATATCTCCTCCTTCCATACTTCGTTCTATAATCTGAAAAATGTAGCACACGTGACTATGTAAGGCGAGTTATGAATTTTCTTTTAGAATAGTGAGCTAAAAGGACTTTAGTTCATGGGCTAAATAGAAGTTCAACCTCACTTATAGTTTTTTAATCAACCACTATATATATTAAGGAAAAGTATAACACAAGGATATATGAATGGGTAACTTGTATAATATATGAAACACGAACCTGCAAGATGCCAATTTACTACGTCTCACAGATATGTATATATTTGCAGCACAGAAAAACTCACATCTTGTTTGTGATGCTTATTTAAATTATATCACCGTTTTTCTTAAACAGGGCCAAATGGCCCAGCCTCCGCATCGATAGGTGCATACAGTTCTTTATTACTTTGTTTAGGTTCAAGTATGACAAACGATTAGATTGTGGGTTACAGAAAGTCGATACATGAATCAACATAAAAGAACACATGATGTTACACTAAATCAACATGTAATCCTATGATCAAAACGCTAACGGAATTGGCTATGTAAATCGCTAGCAAGTATCTTCAACCGGTTGCACGCAGTATCCAAATTCTCTCACTTGTCCATTGGTTGTAGATAGTACCACATCGGGATTCAATGGGTAGCATGTGGAATTACCTGCATAAATGAATTCGATTTTGCATTATTAAAGATATAATCATTCCCCACATTCCATATGGCCTAAAGTAAAGCACAAGCACCAACTCTGATTTGTAATTTATGCTTTTCTGAGGCCCCTGCTAACCAATTCCTGAAGAAGTTCGAAACATTCTTAGGGGGGAGATATGCTAAAGACCATATGAACAATGCGACATGTTATTTTAGCTAGAGAACAAATAATGAACAGGTGTTGAATTGTTTTTCCTTTATCACAAAAGCAACATTTTTTGGTTTCCATTCAAACCCCTTCTAGTTAGATTGTTCTTTGTGAGGAGCACCTTGCAGTGAAGAAACCACATAAATATTCTAATCTTAGGTGGCTCTTTCATATTCCAAATATATTTACTGAAGAAACACATACTATCTTTTATATAACCTAGATACAATAATTTGACATAAACGCTTCAGATGTTTTTGTTTGGAAGTTGACAAACATGATGCTCCAGATAGTACTCTAGACATGTACCTACATCTATTTTGTTTTCAGTGTCATTGTTGGAGTTCTGGATTATATGACATTGGTTAGAGTTTGTTCATGTGGTATTATGCTCGTTGTTGGATTTCAAGGTCTACTGTGCCATATATGTGTTGTTCCTCTGAATGGTTTTTGTGTTCTGATTTATTCGGTGGTTGGCTTATTTGTGTTGAAAAAATTCTATATTTAATAAAGAAATATAGACTTATAATATTAACGAACACCAAGTAGCAATATGCATCAATCGATGAACTAAGGTAGAACTCTCTCGTTCTTTGTTCAGGCCGGCTTACGCCTGCCACAGTTACAGTCAAAAAAAGTGTGCTTTCATGTTCTAGTTACAGTGCAATCAACACCAATGTAAGGAATTAAAAATTAGACTTATAATATTGATGAACATTACATATTTCAGTTGATTACCCACAAGAGGGCATCAACATCACACTACAGAAATCCAAAAAAACAAAAAAAACACACACACTACAATAATATTTTGCATGTCTCCAACTTACACACAAAGCTTGGAAATATAATAAGATACAAATTATTGGGTTTCCCTGGTGCCTTTTCATTTAGTGGCCTATGGACTAGGAAGGATGTCCATGTTGCTGGGAGCTACCTTCGCTGAAATATTGGCCCTAGTAGTTCCACTGGCGACCTCTGTGTTGGTAGGAGAATTATATATGGTAATATCCCCAATGCTGTCAGGATTTGTATTGTTTGATTTGCCAAACTTCTTGTTTCTCCTAATCATCACCAATTGTTCGGCTACCTCTGTCATATCTGGCCGTTCATCTAAATCTTCCTTTAGACAATCCATTGCTAGCTTGCCCATTTCTTCAAGGACAGATATATCTTCTTCGGTTGTAATGTCATTGTCAAACATTGCCCTCCCACTCCTTTCCTTTTCATAAATTTTGCGGTACTCAATAATGAGACTAAGTTTCTCATCATAAACATTTTTCTTCCCTGTAATGAGCTCCAACAAAACCGCTCCAAAGCTGTACACATCACTCTTCTGTGTCAAAAGGCCAGTTTTCATAAATACCGGATCTATGTAACCCATGCACCCAACCACTACCTTGGCATAATATTCTTCTTTCAGTAGTTTGGACAACCCAAAATCTGCGATTTTTGGTGTCAACTTGTCATCCAGAAGTATGTTGTCTGGCTTGACATCACCATGTCTCATGGCATGAGTTGCATAACTATGCATATATTTTAACCCTTCTGCAGAGCCAATTGCAATGTCCAAACGTGAGTCCAAGGGGAGTACTTGATCCTTTTTGCGGTGCAGGATGTCTTGGAGGCTCCCATTTGCTGCGAACTCATACACCAACACTGGAACTTCCACCTCTAGGCAGCAACCAACGAGCTTGAGTATGTTCTTGTGGATCATCTGTGTCTGGATCTCAACTTCATCAACAAATTCCTCCTTTGTAGCTTCATCTACCTTGATAGATGCCTTGACTGCCACCATGGTATTGTCAGGAAGAGTTCCTTTGTACACATTACCAAAACTTCCGTTTCCAAGGAACTCTGCATTATCTTTTGTGATTTTCTTTAGTACATCTTTTGTGAAAATTGAGAGACCATTCACATTTTTAAGCATGTCGCCTCCGTTCTTTTCAAAAAGTTTATCCAGTTTTCTCTTCTGGAGCATAATGAATGCTAGGAGGAGAGCGACAATAAGTATGAATACTCCTAGACTGATGCCTGCAATTAACAGATCATGTGAATCAGTTACTCACGACTAATGCACCTTACTTTGGTTTATTTTGTTTACTAAATACATGCTAACGATGATATGCAAGTGCTACTGTTACATATGGACATTGTCTTGCAAGAACATTTATATGGATGCTAAATATCAGTAAAAACAATTATCACTATACTAAAAGTTGTATATCTCGTTGGCTATTGATAGGATATTGTGTACCTCATCAACTCTGGTATCAGCACATAAATCATTCTAATTTTTTTGGTTCTTACTCTTATAGAAACATCATAATTCTAAATCTCGCAATCTGAGGTTGTAATAAAGATGAATTTATTAATTTGGAGAAATAATCATCTCTTAAATTTGAAAAGCACATCTCTATTTTCAGAAATTTAAAAGTACTGATCCTCAAAGCAAGACAAGTCAGATGGCATGAAAACCTTTATATTTTTTATATCCAGATTTTATGCAGAATGCCAATATATATACTTCCTTGCGTTCCTATGTGTTAATAATTTGATTCTCTCTGTGTGAAAGCTATAATTCTATAAGGAAAATGATTTGCACCGGCTGATAGATGTTTTGATGACACTGTTGCCTCTACAGATCACATGCCAAAAAGAACACTGGGATAGTATTGCGGGAATATAGAAATGTGAAATTGAGCACTCGCAGAAAAAAAAAAGTGAAATTGAGCATGTATCTGTACCAAGGGCAATCCTTGCTTCAACAGGGAATGTTGGGTTGCAAACATTCTCATATGCATTGTCATCATGAGCCTTTTGTCCAGAAGGGCATTTGCAATCGTACCAGCCAACTTTGTTGTGGCATACTCCCTTGCAAGGGTTATACGGTTTCCACTCATCATCGCATTCATTGATATCTGCGTCATATATGGACGGAAAGGATCAGCAACGAGTCTGCACTATTAATATTTGTAGAAATGAATTGAAAGAGAGGGTACTTACCTTCGCATCCGCCCTTGCCGGTAAGGTATGGGTTGCCCCAGAAGCCCTTGGTGCAATTGCAGATGTATCCTTCGCCATTGTAGGAGTCGAGGCACTCACTGTTGTCGCTGACACAGGCGTACCCCGGCTTGTTTTTCACCTCGGCGCAGGTCTTGTTGCCGTCTTCGCTGTTGCGGATTGCCCAGTCAAGCACCAGCGGCTTGGTGGTCGACCTCGGATTATCCATTTTGAGGTCGGACACCCGGAAGTCGTAGGTGTTCTTCTTCACTATGAATGCGTAGTCGCAGGGGCTGTAGGTCATGTTCGTGTGGTCATAGCCATAGGCACTGCTACCAAGTTCGGAAGCGAAAAATGTCATGGTGTTGTCCGTGAGTCCCGGCGGGATTTCCACGCGGCAGCAGCCGATGCCCGCGCAGGCGCCGTCCTGCGCCCTCCCTTCGCGGTCGCAGTAGGCCACGCACCCGGTGTAGAAGCTGTAGAAGTTGGTATTAGACGGCCCGCTGTTGGTGTAGGCAAAGGTGTTGCAGCCGAGGACGACGAGCTCGTTGCTGGTGTTGGAGATGCGGTACGCGGGGTTGATGCCGATGCTGCCATTGAACCAATTCAAGTTGGCCCCGCTGGTGGTGTTGTAGCAATTATACGCTATGGGCAGCATCACCTCGGCCTCCGGTCGCGGCATCACGGTCAGGTTCATGACCGCTAACTTGTTGATGTTGCCCGCGAGGATCGGCGTGCCGCCGGTGGTGCACTCGATCTCGAAGCCCGGCAGGAAGCAGCCGTCGCCGATGCCGAACGGGAAGCGCATTTCCACGCTGCCGCATTTCTGCTGGCATGTCGCTGGCGGCTGGAGGGCCAGGAGGCTATCGGCGAGGAACAGCACAGGCAGCAAAAGTGCCGTCCATATTATTGATGGACGCATGGCCATCGTAGCACCGACAGAATCAATGCTCGATGTGCTTGTTTAGAAGATGATCGAGCTAGCTAACTCAGCTTTTTTGTGTGGGGGATCTAGCTAATTCAGCTTGCTATGTTATTAGCTAAATGGTGCAAGCGTTTATATAGAGTTAGCGGCTCTTGTATCAACTTGACATACTTAATTTGTCCCGACGACAAAGCTGCAGACTAGGAATTCAATCATAGCTTTTTTTTTGTTTTGTTTTGAAACGGACTGCTCATCGTCATCGGTCTGGCATTCGCATTAAGTTAGTCCAAGCTAACAATAGTTATCTGTATAATCAAGGGTCATGCTCTTTATGTAGAGTTAGCGCCTTGTCGTCTCTTATGCCAACTTGCTTTGCTTAATTTGTCCCGACGACAAAGCTGTTGAGTACTAGTAGGAGTTTCTGCTCATCGGTCTTTCTTTCTTTTTTAAAACGGACTGATCATCGGTCTGGCATTCACACTAAGTAACTCCAAGCTAACCATAGTTATCTGTATAAGCAAGTCCAGGCTACGGTTACGCGTAACGTGCCATGCTCTTTAATTTAGGACGCAAATCGCGTCCAAGTCCGCGGGTGTTCAGTGTTCACACCTGCGCCCGACTCGACACAGGTGTTGACCCAAAAATTCGATGTTGTCACCCAGCCGTCGGTTTCAAAATCAAAGGGCTGAGATTGCGTCGCGTAAGACCAAAACCCTCGAAGGGGCAAACGCTTCGGCCCGACCTGTCACTCCCCGCGGGCGACGAGCGGGCGATTCCAAACCCCGGCGTCAGCCGCTGGGCAAAGCCCGGGCGGTGCCGGCGGCGGTGGGCCCCTGGATCTTGCTCGTGTGGAGGTGGCGGGGGGACCTCTCCCTCGGGCGGCGGAGATCCCTGCGAGGAATCGACAGCTCCTTGCGCGGCAGGCCGGCGCGCCGCGGCGAGGTGGTTCCTCGAGGTCGAGGCGGCGGAGCTCGGCGGCGCAGTCTCCTTCCTCGCGGGCGATGACTGCGACGATGCAGCTTCTACGGGACGCTGAGGCGGCGGCCTCAGGATGAGGCGCCACTGGCTTGACGGCGAGCAGTGCGCGTGGATGCGGTCCAGCACCCTCGGCCGTGCGGACGGCGAGGTGCTGTCGGGGGTTGGTCGTGGCGTGGCGGTGTTTTCGCGAACGCCGGCGCCAGATCTGAAGGCTATCCTCCCCACTTCATCCTTGGCCCACCCTGCATCTCCGGTCTATCCATGGCGGCCCTTCGCCGGATCTCTGGCCGGGTTAGACGCGGGTTCTCGGGTTGCGAGAGAAGGAGAAATCCCTGGTCAGCCTTCTGGTCAGACGGTGACGACGCCTGCGGGCGCCATGCTTCCTTCTTGAGGTACCATCCTTTCTCTCCTTCCCTCGCCCTCCCCCTCCGTCTCCCGGGTGAAAACCCCAACTTTGTTGGGGCGGCGGCGGCGCTGGTAGCGTCGTTACCTTCTTGAAGGCGCCGCCTTGGGATCGATGGTGCGATGGGTGTGGCTTTGTGTTGGCTGGTGTTGGCGGCGGCAGTGTGGCTCGAGCTTCATCTTGGTTCCTTGTGTACCTTGGTGAGCTCCTAGTCCTCTGCAACTTCTTCATCAACGATCAGACCCGCGGCCTCGGTTCGGCGTGAGTGGATCCATGGCGGGCAGCAAGGCATCTCAAGTCGAGCTCGGTGCAATGTGTAGCTCATCTCTTTCGTGTCCATTTGACAGTCTGGTTCCTGGACAGTTATCTGCTCAGGGTGAGCTTTTCCAATGACGGCGGTGCGGCGCCCTTCGAGCTGGGCGAGGGGGCAGGGGTCCCTCTCCGGTAATGGAAGAGAACGCTCAGGTGATGGCTTGCTTCTCCTGGTGCAGTCAAGGACAGCCACTCTGTTGGCAACGCTTATTCTTCGAGACATCCCTTCGACACCCCCTGGTACTTCGCTCTCGTTTGAAGGGCATCGAGGACTCTAGCTGTTTTTCTTGTGTTTCTCCTTTGTTTGCTGTTGTCTATGTTGCTTGTAATTTGCTCCTCTACATCTTGTAACAAGCCTAGCCGTATGGGTTTTATTAATTTAAAGCTGGCACTTTGTGCCTACTATTAAAAAAAAAGACCAAAACCCTCACACGTCTGCGCTATGTAGAAAGATTGATGAGCCTACATAGAGATTGGTGTACAGAATAATATCTTTAGAAGACCCGACTTAAAGGTTTTCATTTTATGCCCTCACAACAAGTGACTAGTACATAGATTAACATAAAAAAGATTGCATTTCTAGTTTTGTAGACCTGCATCGTTTTGTAAGGGAATACCCTACATCATTTTCAGTTACTCCGTACATACCGGTTTATAAGGATATTATGCATTTTAACAAAAAAAAATTGGCTACAAATTTGGTAAGAAAAAAGAAATATACCACAAAAATTGTAGCATTGGAAAGTTTTTTAAAAATATGCCCCCATGAGACGGAGGAAGACGCCAACGCCAATGACCCGGAGGAGGGGAAGGAAGAAGACGCTAGGAGGGCATGGTTGGAGGCGGTGGCGGCGGAGGAAATGCCGGCGAAGAAGAAGGAGAAGGATCGAGCGAAGGCAGAGGCGCAAGCGGCATACACCATCGACGAGGAAGTGGAAGAGAACGACTAGTAGGACAACTAATTGGAGGGGGAGAGAGACTCATCGGAGGAGACGAAAAGTAGGAAGCGTCGCCGTGATGATGATGCGTCAGGGCCCTCAAGAAGAAGTAGGGGTCCCAAAAATTAGCAGTACCATATAGTAGTAGATCTTAGTTGTATAGCTGGTATATAATTAGCATTATTGTCTTCAAATAGTTGTTCTCTAGTGCTCCATGGGTATTGAAGGGGTGGCGTACCTAGGTTTTGGTGCGCCATATATGGGTATCACAGGTGTGGCGCACCAAACGGCGGTGCGCCACTCCTAACTTCTGACTTAGTGCCAGGCCGGTGCGAGCCAATCCATTCCCAGATCAAAGTCGACCCACGCAACTCCATCTGTCTCCTGCCCCGCCCCGTGCGCGGTCTGCGAGTCCCCGCCGTTGTCTCGAGCCAGGCCACCTCTCCCCAGTGAAGGATCCGCACCATCCTACATTGTGCCACCGGTGAGCTCCCCTCTCCCGATTTTCCCGCATCCCAGCTTGCTCGCCCCGCCGCATCTCCCCTCTTAGAGCTCCAGATCCCATCGTAGCGTGCTCGCCCTGACGCGTCGACCCCGGACCACTCACCCCCAATGTTGTTGCGCGGATTGACTGCTCGCCCTTGGCCCGGTCACCCCACCATATCTCCCTCCCCGGAGCTCCAGATCCCGTCCAGGATCCCTCGCCCCCAACACAACAACCTTGGACCGCTCTTTCCAAATATTGATGATCTCTCAGAAATTCTTGTAGAACTCAGCTGGGAAACTATCTCGGCCTGGAGATTTCGTGCGCTCCATTTGGAAGACTGCCTTTTTTTTGCTTCATCCTCCGTATAAGGTGTATAAGGTGTAGTAAGATATGCATTTTTCTCATTTAAAATTGTAAAATATCATCAGTTCGGCATTCGTCCATTGAGAAACTAGAGGATAACACGCGCGTTGCAGCGGAAATTTTTCATGGATTTTTTAAAAATGCGCGTGCATCAAAGAAGATGAGGTGAACTGTTGTGGGAACAATGCATGCTAAATGACCAATTGAGGGATTTTCAATATATATGTAACTGAAAAATACGTCGGAGCAAAAAATAAATAAATGGAGATTGGAACCATCATTCTTATGTGCAAGATTACACAATATAACCGAAAATCAATGTACACAACTGATACAATCATTTATATTAAGGAAATTGGTTGGTTATTATCTAAGCTAACTTCCTTGATCAGATATCACATTACAAATGTGAGATGAGGAGGAAGACAAAAACATAAAACAACGGATAAATTGTGTATGTTGTTGTACTTCCTTTCAATTAACTTTTCTACTAAGCTTCAAAACAACTTCCCTATTTTATTTACTACGAATAGCTTACAAAGGGTAAGACCTACCATATATATGTTAGTTTCTCCAACTTTCAACAAATATGAATCATCCAAAATATACGAATTTAGTTATGGAGCAAAGTATTACAAACTATTGAGTCTGCCATGAACACCATAGGAAACTACAAATATGCCTATCTCAGCTGGAGAACATGTAGATGAAGCAGAATAGCATGCTTTGATAATAATTTTTTAAAGAAATGTTTAACATAAGATGACATGAATTATGATTATAGAAATATGAGTACTTTTACCTATGTGGAAAATTTCCCCAAAGGGGTGAAATGTACCTTTTGCCCAATTTCTTTTCATGCCTTGGATCACCTCATACAGAATTAGAATGTTGTCCCAGGTGAATATATAAGATGAATTGGTAGCTTGGAAAAATACACCAGGTTGCACTTACATGGTTTATTTGATATACTGTATGGAACCGAGTATAATATATAGAATGTCAATTCTGCATCCGGGATAAATTTTGGAATATGAGCACCAACATATTTCTATGCCCACATCATGCATCATTTTAATATATTACCTCTTTACCATTTGCATAATTCCAAAAGGAAGATGTTTAGCCACCTTAAACACATCATCACTATATATAGAACTTTGACTTGATGTAATAGTTTGTGAATGTGATTATGCGATCATGAAAAAGAACATGATGGCTGCATGCTTCTAAATACAATTAATAATTGGAAAACTTCATTCTAATCAACATATAAACTATTATACATAAAAGTTTAAAAAAAATAACACAGTGAGCTTGGAATTACCTGGTCGGGTGACTCCAGAGTCAGTAATATCAAACTCCTAATTCAGACATCTGTCCCATTCAGCACATACAGTTGGTACCATCAGGGGATGACTATGAACGACCGGGGATGCAATATCATGTCCAACATGTTGGATTTCTGTAGGTAAAACCTAATAGATCAAAAATCGAGTTCATGCCACTGGGAAATGTCATAGAGAATATGGAGAAGAGGAAGTATTGTTTCGAGTCTGAGATTTTGAACTAAGGAACTGCGGTGGGGAAGATGGAAAGGGAGCAGCTTCATTGCTCAAGCGCAAGAGGTGAGAGCAGATGCTATCTAACATGCATTTCTTAACATGCGTTGAGATCATGAAGAGGAAGGAGAAAACCATCGGTGCCTTTTGATCTGTCCCATGCGTTCAACCAAATGAGATGAAGCACATGTGTAATTAACGGAGGATACGCTCCATAAAGTGAGAGGAGAGGAACAGTCCATCCAGGAACGGAAAAAATAAAAGCATGAATACGTATCAATGTATTAGTGCTCTCAAAACAGACGTAGCAAATCATCTCGGACCTTTGTGCAGCCAAAAGCGTGATGGTTTGAGGAGAGCAAGGATCAATTCCGGTCAAGCATAAATGTATTAAATGTTGGGACCCTTTAAGCAGAGAAATAGACAATTTACTCATCGGTTATAATTGTGGAGAGGCCTAGTCTATTTTGAAGTGACGTTCCATAGTTATAATCAGCAGAGAAAAGGGAAAACCAAAATTAATGACATGGCAGGCTGCTGACATGGGAGGTTGGGATTGGTCAAGGATGTTTGATGAGGTGGATAGGCTGCATGTGAAGAGAAATGGGATCACCTATTAAGAATAGAAAGATTACATTCTCTTGGTTCCCCAAACATATTTTTGTAATGCTTTATTATGTATGCTTTGAGGCGCTCGATCTTAGTCCGCAAGCTTTTCCTACACGGTGCAGTTCGTCGGCTCCATCCGCCCCTCTTTCTGGCCATCCGGCCATCTGACGATCATAAGTTGTCCTAGGGTTCCAACTCTCTCCAAGATGAAGATCTACCGCTTGCGAGTCTCCATCGATCTGGCTGAAGTGTCGTGTTCCGGAAGGCTCCACCGGCAAAATCCATTGTGTGATTCATGCCTGGAGATTGCTGGATCGGGTGAGATTCGGTCGTGTGCACCCATGTTTTTATGTGGCCGTTTGGTTTCAGAGGGAGCGTTGCGAAGCTCTGCTGGCTGTTTCTGTCATGGAGTGAAGGTCATTGAAGTCGGGATCTCAGGACTCGCAATGGTGGATCCAGTCTTTGTGGTGACGAGGAATTGGCTTGGTGATTTGTTACCTGGAGCAGCGGCATCGTAAGTAGGGGCATCAGCACATGAGAAGTTCTAAGTCTTACCTTTCCGGGTGAAAATACAAGGTCTGGTCTTAACTGGTTCTGCCTGGCAGTGACCTTGTTAAAGACATTGTTTTGTGAGCGAGGACTTTCTCTAGGGTGAAAACCTAAGATCCTTGATCGGGCAACGACGTCGCGTGAGTTCTGTTTCCTTATTAGAGGCGTTGCTTTTTGAGAAGCTGGACTTCTGGTGTTGTCTTGGTGGTGTTAGTACCGCTTCTTTAAGGAATATATCACTGTAGCGAGACTTCTATTTTATTGTAATTCTTCTTCTTCTTTTTTGGCTCTGTGCATCCGTAATGTCACTAGGGTAATGCGTTCTTGCAGAGGCTGGGTGTAATTTATATTTTCGCGATATTAATGTCGTGGATGTGACCACGGCAGGTGCACATGGTGCAGCACTTCATTGATGCGGGGGCAAGGAGACACAGCCATCTACGGAGCGAGGTGCACAAGACGCAAGGTTTTACCCATGTTCAGCCCCTCCGGAGAGTAAAAGGCCTACGTCCTGCTAGATATATTATTCATTGGAGAATTACAATGGGCGGCTCAGTCGGCGGCTACGCCAAGAGAAATGAGGGGAGATTGGATCTCAGATATTGTGTCCTTCTAGGGTTTAGCTCGGGGGTTTATATAGGCACCCCCAATCTAGGGTAACATAAGGATAAGTCTGAATCACATCAGTTGCTACTAATCCGGGATTTGTCACTCCTCTTGCAAGTAATCTCCTCCTCCAGTCGCATGGGCCTGGCGTCCAGTCGGCCCATCCAAGGGTTTTAGCCTAGTCGCTCCGGGGCCTTGGAGATTCGGGCCAGTCACACCAGGGCCTAGGCACCCAGTCGTCCGGGCGACTGGAAGCCTCCTTGGGCCCTCTACTCCATGGTGAGTGAGACTGCTGATACACCCCCCTAAGGCATATCCCAATCAGTAGTCCACGAGCGCGGCGATGAAGAAGCGAGGGCTTGAGGTAGAACTTGAAGAGGTCTGGCGATAGATCGAAGCGAATCGTTGTCGGGCTCCTGAAAAAACAAGGTTAAGTCCAGGGTCCCAGTCTTCAGTCGTCATGGGCCAGTCGGTGCTGGCCAGTCGGTGTTGGCCAATCGGCGTTGGCCAGTCGGTGTTGGCCACTCGGCGTTGGCCAGTCGTTGGTTCTCGCCCTGGGGAGACACATGGAGGCCCCAATGGCTAGATTCACGTTGACCGAGGCGTGAGCCGTTACCGTGCAGTTGACCGTTGGGCTTGACAAGACCACTAACGGCTAGTTAACGGCTATGCACGGCGCAAATCTCGGCCATTGATTTCTGAGCGGCGATCTCGGAACGGTATTGAAGGGTGGATCTTGTTCCTAAACTCGGGCGAGTGCGACGGTATAAAGGGTTGTTCCGAGGGTTAGGGCTCTACACTCCGCCGCATTTCCCCCCTTCTTCTTTCCTTCATCTTCCTCTGCTTTTCTCCGCATTCGAGCTCAGAGCTCAGAGCGCATCAATGGCGGCCAAGGCCAAAGTCACTCGCGAATCTCTTCTCCCATACATCTCCACGGGGACCATCCCCGGGTTCTGGAACGAGAGGTGGAGGGTTCCGGCGGTGAAAGAAACGGAGCCGTGGCCAAGGCCGGGGGAGTTCATGATCTTCCCGAGATTCCTCGATCGTGGCTTCGCACTCCCCACCTCCAACTTCATACACCAACTCTTGGCGTTCTACGACATCAAGATCTCCGACCTTGGGACGCACAACGTCCAGCAGATCGCCCTGTTTGTGGCGTTGTGCGAGTGCTGCCTGGGATGCCTGCCCTACTTCCCGTTGTGGGTGACGATCTTCAATGGGCGGGCGACCCGGGTGAGCAAGAGCAACCAATCGCTCATCCCTAATTGCGGGATCACATTCCAGGTGAAGTCCGGGGAAGTTCATATCCCCCAATATTCATCCGAACCGAGTGTCCCCCGGCGCCTCAATGTGCAGTCGATGCCGCACGACCAGGAAGAGGTGGTGAAGACGATGCTGACGTCGATCCAAGCGTTGAAGGACGCGGGATTGACAGCCGCCAACATGTACAACTGCTGGCTCGCCCGGCGCCTGATTCCTCTGCGGTGCCGGGGGCACTACATGTGGGAGTACAAAGGGTAGAACGAGTGCACTCGCTCCATAGCGGTCGAGTGGGGCGAGGAAGAGTACCGAAGGGCACTCGCTAAGATCACCACGGCCACATTCACCTCCTTCGACGCCGGGCTGCAGCCCTTCTCCGAGGACAAGTCGGCTCCCCATGTATGAAATGATTTCTCCTGTCTTTGAATCAGGTAGACGGCGTCGGCGAGGCTTCTGACGCGTTCTTTTGGTTATGACACAGAGGTGGCAGAAGATCGCCAACCACCTTCCCCCACTCGCCGGGAAGGAACCCCCGGAGATGACCGAGGGCGAGGAGGCTAACAAAGACGAGGTCGAAGACGACGGGGACCGCACGGAGTCGGACTTCGAGGTGCGGGACTATGTTCAGCTCCCCCGCGGCTTGAAGAGGGGAGCGACTTCCTCATCGCAGAGCCCTCCAGAGGAAGGCGTACCGGAGGAGGAGGAGGATGAGACGAACTCTCCTCCGGACGGGAAGGGGCCCGCCAAGGAGGCCGATGCGCCGCGAGTTAAGCGGCTGTGCCAGATCGTCCTGGAGGGCGCAATGGAGCTTCGGCGACCCCTCCAGGCCGCACTCGACGCGGGAGCGCGGGTCGGCCCCAGCGTGAAGACGCTCCCGATGGTGAAGTAAGTTTTTCCTGTTCTGTTTCGCTCGTGTGTTGTCTGTTGAACTGTCGGAGAGCTCACAGTAATTCCTTGTAGGGCCAGGCAGAAGGTCCTGAAGAAGGTCGCCCCGGCGCACAGAGCAGTGGCCACGAGGTCGGCTCAGGCAAAGAAGGTCGCCAAGACGAAGAAGGCGGCGGCCGACCACGCGGAAATGGCATTGTCGCGCGGGAAAACCACGCCTGTGAAGAAGCCCGCTGGCGCGACCGCCAGCTCAGCGGGGCCAGGCGCCGGGGACGAGGCCTCGACCGGTGCGACTGGGGCCGCAACCACGAATGCGGATGCCGAGTCCGTGGTTGGAAGGGGTCCGGAGAGTGAGCGCCCAGTCGCGCCCCCGGAGCTGGAGAAAGAGCCAGGCACCACCGACGAAGGTGGCTCTCCAACGGCACGATTGAAGGAGCGGCGGACGAAGGCGGCGAGAGACCCCGCTCGTCATGATGAGCCTGTTGCGCCAACGGAGGAGGCACCGTCGACAGAGTCGGTCGTGCATGGAGACGAGGTGCGCGACTCCCGCCGACCGCCGCTTTTGACCTTGTCGTTTACTGAGCTGCATGCGGCCCTCAACGATTTCCATGTGGTGAGCGTCGTGTGTCCCCCCAGTCCCCGAGGGTCGACTTGGGCCGAAGGGGCGAGTCGAGCATTCCATTCTTGGTGACCGGATGACTGACGTTTGCTTATTGTGTTAATCCATTCAGGATGAAGTGAGACGCTTGACTGCCCTGGTGGAGGAGGCTGCGAAGAAAAATCGTCAGCTAATCGCCATCGGTAGTAAGTTTCCCTCTCTTAGACTCTAGACTGTTGTGTTGCTGTTTTGGGAGTGTCTCAGGGTGTCCTTTCTTCTGTAGCAGAGGCGCGCGAGAAGGGCCTCGCCGAAGCGCGCGAGGGGTACGTGAAAGAGTCATTCTACCGGGAAGCTGACTTCCGGGCGAAGGAAGCTGATGCCGCAGCGAAGCGGGCGAAGGCGGAGGCTGCCGACCTCCCCAAGGTCCTTGAAGGCAAGAGCAAGGAGTTAGAGGACATAATCGCCGAAAACTAGGTGAAGCTCGCAGCCGCGCAGCAGGATAGAGACACTGCGCGTGCGGTAGCTGCGGCGCTGCGAGAGGAGCTCGCGGTGTTGAAAGGGCAGCATGCCATGGAGCTCGCCGCGGAGAAGGAGGCGTCGTCTACCACCATCCTAGTAGTGCAATAGGAGAAGACCAGCTTCGAGGCATTCGTCCGGGAGATGTCGCGGCAGCTCCTTGGTAAGCATCCTTCTCCTTTCGTTGTAGAGCTGGCAGTCCCCAAGCATGGCGAATCCACTTGCGGGTCCAGTCCCCGAGGGTGGCGAGTCCGCTTGGGGCTCCAGTCCCCGAGGGTGGTGAGTCCGCTTTGGGGTCCAGTCCCCAAGCGTGGCGAGTCCGCTTTGGGGTCCAGTCCCCGGGCATGGTGAGTCCGTTTTGATGAGTGCTGACTTTGTTTTTGTCAAGCAGGGACGTGCGACTTCGTGGAGACAGCGACCCCCCGTGAGTGCTTGGAAACCGCGACGGCACGGATCATTAAGTGCGCGGGGGACATATTGGCGGCGCACCAGTACCTGAGCCAGTGGGAGAGGATCCCGCGTGATGCTTCATCGGTTTTCAAGGCCGTCTCCGAAGTTCTGGCGGTGGTGGACTGGCTGCGCCGCTCCTCGTGCCGAGTGGGCGTCACCATGGCTTTAAGCATGGTGCTCGCCCACTACTCGGAGGGCTTTGACGTGGAGGAGTTGACGGCGGGCTTCCCGTCCGAGACCGGCGACTTCGACATCGCGAAGGTGCTGCGCCTTATGGACGCAGTCAGCCCATAAGCCGATTGCGTGCTGGCGATTGTTGATCTGGAGACGCACATTACCAGCCAGACGGCACCAAAAGATGCTGAGAAGGAGGTGTCCGGGGAGAGGCCGAAGGACTTTCCAGCCGTGCGCCTGTTCCATGCTGCCGCCAACAACGCCTTCTCGACTTACCCAGTCGTCAAGTATACACCCAAGTTCCTCCATTGGGATGGTGGTGCAGAGCCGGTGGTTGACCCTGAGGCTGGTTCTTCCAAGTAGGGTAGATTCGTTCGTGTGGGGGGATGCCCCCTTTCGACCTGTAATAAAACATTTTGTTCCCACGAGTCTGTAGATGTGACTCATGGGTCTTTTGGTTAGTGACAAGGTTGTATAAAGAGCTGGTTCACCTTTTGAGTTTGGATATCCTTTGTGTCGCTTGTGCAATTGTTTCGTAGTGAGCCTACTCGCCATGGCCCGAAGGCCAGTCGCTTGGCGACCCCGATGAAGGCTACCGACATGACTGTTTTCTTGATCGAGCTGAGCGTCCCCAGTCGCAGTACGTAGTTTTATAGTGCGAGTAGCAGCCTCAAGGGTAGGGGAGTTTGGCATTTGTTGACGCTGTGTGTTATAGCTTGCCGCTCGTCGTGGCCCGGTGGGCCAGTCGCATGGCGACTCCAAAGGGGGTTCTTGTTTTTGGCGTGTTTTTCTTGGCGAGTACTTAGCCTTTTCAAGTCACCTGCCTAAGGTAGAGGAGGTCGATTTCATGATGTATGGCGTAGCATTATACGGTTGCTAGGGCCCGGAGGGCTGGTCGAGCGAGCGACCCTGCTGTGAGATCCAGTCGCTGTTTTCGCTTGACAGCGTAAGTAGCGTAACTAGCGGGGGTGGGCCAATCCTGGTATTGCGACTAGCTTGCACACCGCGCCCTTGTTAGCCGAGCTACTTGGTTGTTCATGGATTGCTCTGCCAGCAGCAGCAAGCGAAAGTCTCCCGGTTCCTGGGCTGCGCGGCTTG
The DNA here is from genome assembly GCF_019359855.2 of Lolium perenne. NCBI lineage: Eukaryota > Viridiplantae > Streptophyta > Magnoliopsida > Poales > Poaceae > Lolium > Lolium perenne. Next base: position 189,862,225 of record NC_067248.2, on the reverse strand, counting down.
GCGGCTAGCTCGTAACGACGACTTGGGAGATATGTTCGTGCATTGCACGATTGCGAGTCGATCGTCGAATGCGAATGAAGTGAATGATATCTTTATTGACATTCTGATATTGCTTACATGGAGTCTAGGTGTAAAACCGGCGGAGAAGATTGACGTTCCAGGGGCGCTCGACCTCCCTGGTGAGTGGCTCGCCGTTGTTGTCCTTGCGGACGTTGGTGAGGTAATAGGCGTCGTTGCTGAGTACGCGGCTGACAGCGAATGGCCCTTCCCATGGAGGAGATAGTTTGTGCATGCCTTTCTTGTTTTGGATTAGCCGAATGACGAGGTCGCCTTCTTGGAAGGAGCGACTGTGATAGCGCCGGAGGCCCTGCTGGTATATGGCCGTTCTGGAGAGTGCGAGATCTCGTTCTTCATTGAGGAGATCGACGCCGTCTCGGCGGGCGCGCTCATTTTCTTCTTCGGCGTAGTTTGCGACTCGTGACGAGTCGTGGTAGATTTCGGTGGGCATGACAGCTTCGGCACTGTATACTAGGAAGAAGGGAGTGTAGCCGGTCGACCTGTTCGGGGTTGTGCGAATGCCCCAAAGTACAGAGGGAAGCTCTTCCGCCCAGCACCCGACCGCGTGTTCCTGAGGTACATCCAGTCGTGGCTTGATTCCGTGGAGGATGCTCTGGTTCGCTCTTTCCGCTTGGCCATTCGACTCGGGGTGTGCGACTGAGGCGAGGTTCTAGCCGGATTCTGTTTTCTTCGCAGAAGTCGGCCATCTCTCCCTTGGCGAAGTTCGTGCCGTTGTCGGTGATGATGTTGTGCGGGTATCCTAGTGATAGATCAATTCCCGCAAGAACTTGGTGGCGGTTTTTCCGTCGCACTTCTTGATGGTTTTTTCTTCTACCCACTTTGTGAAATTGACGACGGTGAAGAGGAGGTGGGTGTACCCGCCGGGGGCTGTTTTGAACTTCCCACCATATCCATGCCCCAAATGGCGACTGGCTCGCATACTTCTGGCACCCAACGCACGCACGAACGAGTTCAACTGCGTCGGCGTGTGCCGTTGGCCAGTAGAAGCCATGACGAAAGGCTTTGGCCACTATCGAGCGTGCGCGCGCGTGATGATCGCAGTCCCCTGCATGGATATCGCGCAGGATTCTGCGACATTCCTCAACGGTGATGCACCGCTGAAATACTCTAGAGATGCTGCGCTTGTAAAGCTCGTTGTTGATGATGGTGAAGGACTTGAAGCGGCGCACGAGCATGCGTGCCTCTGTCTCGTCCATTGGCAGGATGTCGCTCGACGTAGTTCATGTATGGTTCCGTCCAGTCCCCAACATCGGAGACGACTGCGACTAGCACGGAGTTGGGTGTGGGTGGCTCGGCGATGCCGATCTCCCAGGGTACTCGCACTGACAAGTGGGTGAGGATGTCGAGGAAGACGCCTAGTGGAGGTGGCAGTCGCTTGGAACCGAGCCTGTCCAGTGCGTCTGCTTCTTCATTCTTGCGCCTATCGACCCACTCGACGATGTGGCCGGAGAAACCGGCGCCAGCCTGGTCCACTGCCCGCTTGTAGGTGATCATGTTGGCATCGGTGGCGTCGCAGGTGTCGGCAGTTTGGCTGGCGACCAGGTCGGAGTCGCTGAAGCAACGCAATCTTGTTGCACCCATTTCTTTTGCGATGCGCATGCCCTGGAGGAGTGCCTCGTATTCGGCCATGTTGTTGGTGCAGGGCTCAAATTGTAACCGCATGACGTATCTCACGAAGTCGCCCTTTGGTGAGATGAGGATAATCGCTGCTCCCACCCCTTCGAGGTTCTTGGAGCCATCGAAGTACAGGGTCCAATATTTGAGGTCCGCCGTGGAGGTCGGCTGCTGAGCTTCCTCCCAATCGACGAAGAAGTCAGCCAGCGCCTGAGATTTGACTGCGCGACGCGGCTCGTGGGTGATGTTATGGACACCGAGTTCGACTACCCACTTGGCGACTCGGCCGGTTGCCTCGCGATTGAGAATGATTTCGGCGAGTGGCGTTGAGGCGACGACCTTGATGGGGTGCTCGTGGAAGTAGGGGGCGAGTCGCCGCTGGGCCCTAAGTACGGCATACACTAGCTTTTGGTAGTGTGGGTACCGCTGCATCAACTCGGTTAGGGCCTCGATGATGTAATAGACTGGGCGCTGAGTGAGCTGCTCTTTCCCTTCTTCCTTCCGCTCGACGACCATGACTGCGCTTATGGCGCGATTGGACGCAGCGACGTAGAGCAGCATGGTTTCTTGTGGTAGCGGAGCAGCAAGGATGGGGGCATTCCTCAGGACGTTCTGGAGATCTTCTAGGGCCTTCTGTGCTTCTGTCGTCCACTCGAATGAGTCTAATTTCTTCAGGAGGCGGTAGAGTGGCATGGCCTTGTCGCCCAGTCGGGGGATGAAGCGACTGAGCGCCGCGACTCGCCCGGCGAGTTTCTTTGTGTCGAGCAGGCAGGTTGGTCTCTTGGTTCGCATAACCGTGGACGTTTTGTCTGGGTTGGGCTTGATGCCGCGCTTGGAGACGACATAGCCGAGTAGCTGTCCTGAGGGGACCCCGAAGGTGCACTTCAGGGGCTTGAGTTTGATTTGGTAGCGCCGTAGATTGGCGAAGGTTTCGGTAAGGTCAGCGACTAGGTCATCTTGCTGAGTCGACTTAACCACCACGTCGTCGATGTAGACGTGGACGTTGCGCCCGATCTGGCTCTCGAGGAAGCTGTTCATGCACCGCTGGTAGGTGGCTCCAGCGTTCCTGAGGCCGAAAGTCATGGCTGTGTAGCAGTAGGCGTCGAGCGGAGTGATGAACGCCATTTTCTCCTGGTCCTCGACTGCCATCTTGATTTGCTTGTACCCGGAGTATGCGTCGAGGAAGCATAGCGACTCCGAGCCCGCGACTGCATCGATAATCTGGTCGATTCGTGGGAGGACGAATGGGTCCTTGGGGCAGGCGCGATTGAGGCTTGTGTAGTCTATACACATTCGCCACGTCTTGTTCTTCTTCAGCACCAGGACTAGGTTCGCCAACCATTTGGGGTGCTTGATTTCCATGATGGAGCCGGCGGCGAGTAGCCGGTTCACCTCTTCAGCGATTGCGAGCCGGCGTTTTTCACCCACGGGTCGCATCGTTTACCTGACGAGACGCGCGGTGGGATCAACGTGGAGTTTGTGCTCAGCAAATTCTCTCGGGACACCTAGCATGTCAGAAGGTTTCCATGCAAAGACATCTCGATTCTCACGGAAGAACTTGATGAGCGCGCTTTCCTATTGGGCGGACAGGCCCATCCCAATGGTAACCTGCCTACTCGAGTCGTTTCTACAAGATCTACTTGGTGAGTGTCCGTCTTTGGCTTGAAGGTCGCCGCAGACGAGTCGAGCTTAGTCGGCTTCTCGTGGATGACGGGGTCGTTGCGGTCGACTGGGTACTTGGCGAGCTCGGCGATGTTGTCGCGCTCCGCGGCGATGACGGCCTCGGCGAGCTTGGTGCCGTTGTCCTCGCACCCCAGGGCCAGGTTCGGGTCACCATGGACGGTAATGACGCCGCGTGGCCCGGGCATCTTCATCATGTTGTAGGCGTAGTGAGGCATGGTCATGAACTTGGCGAACGTATGGCGGCCGAGGATGCAGTGGTATGGGCTGCGGAAGTTGACCACCTCGAAGGATATCCGCTCGGTGCGGTAGTTTGACAGCATGCCGAAGGTTACCGGTAGCGTGATCTTGCCGATTGGGAAGGCTTTCCGCCCGGGGACGATGTCGTGGAAGGTGACGCTTATGTGCTCGAGGCGCGGGTCGGGCAGTCCGAGCCGCCGGAAGGTGTCGTAGTACATGATGTTGATGGAGCTTCCTCCGTCCATCTGGGTCTTCGGGAGCTAGTACTCGGTGACCTTTGGCTTGACGATTAGCGCCACCCGCCCTGGGTACTCGATGTGTGTGGCGTGATCCTCGTGGCTCCACGTGATGCTTTGCTTGGACCAGTTTAGCCAGCGGGGAATGTTGGTGACGACTGCGTTGATGGCGACTACGCGTGCGAGCACCTTCTTGTCGCGGTGGTCGCCGACCCCAGTGAAGGTGTGGAGCGAGCCGATGCTGCGACCGAACCCGTCTTCCTTGGGCTGGTCCTGGTCCTTGTTGCGGTCCTTGGTGTGGTCGCCGCCGCCGTTTTCCTTGGCGCGGTGGGCCTTCTCGAATTGCTTGAGGAAGAATCAGTTGGCGGTCGTGTGCGTGGAGGGTTTACCCTCCCTACTGTGATAGATGCATGGTGCGTCCAGCATGCGGTTTGCATCGAAGCGCTCGCCTAGGGGCGATCCTTTCTTGGGCCACGATTGTCGCGGAAAGAGTACTTCTAGTCGCGCTACTCGTAGTCGGTGTTGGGGACGAAGTCGGTGTTGCCTCCGTCGGCGTGGCGCTTGCCGCTGCTGGGGCGAGTGAAGCGGTGGCGTCGCGGTGAGTGTCCGCTCGGATAGGGAGACGATTGCGCTGTTGCCCGTACTTGTCGCCAGAATCAGTTGTGGGGTCTTCATCAGCATAGCACTGAGCTATATTGAACAGCTCAGCCATGGAGATGCGGTCACGGCTGTGGCGCCTGAGCTTGGCACCGAGTGGCTCGTAGCGGCAGCACCATCGGAAGCAGTAGATCACAGTGTCGGTGCTGATGCCGCTTGACGTCATCCACATGTCCTGCCACCGATGTACCCACCGGCGAGTCGATTCGCGGGGCCCTTGGATGCAGCGGTCTAGGTCCTCGATGGTGGTGGCGCGGGTGTACGCGCTGGCGAAATGCTGGATGAAGGCGGCGCGGGCCTCCTCCCACGAGTCGATGCTGTTTGGGGGAGGGTGTTAAACCATTGGCGATTGAGCCCGTCCATCATGAGGGGCAGGTAACGGGCGGCGAGCAGCTCGGAGTAGCCTGGGATGCCCATCGCCATGGTGTACGAATCAATCCAGACCGTAGGGTCGATGTGGGTATCGTACTTCTCGATGTCGCGGGGACCCTTGAACCCCTGAGGATAGGGCTCGCCCCTGATCATGGGGCCGAAGCAGGTTGGGCCGACCCGGTTGAATGCTCTTTGGCGAGGGGGCTCGTCCACGTAGTGCTCGTTCAAGCGGTTGCGCGCTCGCCAAGCTTGGTCGTTGACAATGTGCGTGCGTGCGTCGATTGGCTGCCCGTTGGCGGCGACCATCGCCCGCGGGGGGGGGGGGGCGGCTCAACTCGGTTGTTGGACAAGTGAGCAGCGCGCGGTGCAGGGGGTGGACAGTTGTTGACGTTGGCGAATGCTCGTTTTTCCACCGCAGAGGACGCAGCACGAGTGGCCGAGGAGCGCGAGTAGAGCCATCCTTGGGAGTCCTCCGCGGCGTGCTGCTGCTCCAGGGCCTTGGCAACCAAGGCCTTGGCGTGCTGGACGAAGATAGCTCCCTCTCCGGTATTGGGGAGGTTGGCCAGGGCGGCCTGCGCGGCGGCGACGTTGTCCACCGGTGACGAATGGAGCGGCAGCCCGTTGGCGTCGACCTCGGGGTGGCGCCAGGTGGAGGTGGTGGTGGTGGCGGTGGCGGTGGTGCGCCGTGCGCTACTCGGCCAGCGGCAGCTCGGCTCGACTCAGGGACGTTGTGATTCTGGATTTGGGCCACTCGGACGTCCCCGTCCGGGTCGTCGAAGTTGAGGCGAGCGGAGGCGGTTGCGCTGCTAGCGGAACTGGGAGACGGCTCGCACCGGATCCTGCTCAAGGCGAAACTTCTGTCGCTCGGCGAGCTCCTTCTTCCTCTGCGCCTCAAGGGCCGCCCGATGCGCCTCGATCTCGGCCGCGTTCGCGGTCGCTGGGAGGGGCGTGGAGAAGGGGTCTTCCGGAGGGACTTCGTCGCCAACCGCTATGAAGACGGCGATGGGGTACTGGTAGCACGGGGCGTCGACGGAGTCGGTCTCCGAGTCGGAGTCGAAGAGGGGGGACGGAGTTATCCTCGTAGTCGCTTGGGTGGGTGTTGACGCGTAAAGCACACGCCCGTTGGGAACCCCAAGTGGAAGGTGTGATGCGTACAGCAGCAAGTTTCCCTCAGTAAGAAACCAAGGTTTATCGAACCAGTAGGAGTCAAGAAGCACGTTGAAGGTTGTTGGTGACGGAGTGTAGTGCGGCGCAACACCAGGGATTCCGTCGCCAACGTGGAACCTGCACAACACAATCCAAGTACTTTGCCCTAACTTAACAGTGAGGTTGTCAATCTCACCGACTTGCTGTAACAAAGGATTAGATGTATAGTGTGGAAGATGATTTTGCAAAGAACAGTAAAAACAAGTATTTCAGTAGATTGTATTCGATGTAAAAAAATTGGACCGGGGTCCACAGTTCAATAGTGGTGTCTCTCCAATAAGAAATAGCATGTTGGGTGAACAAATTACAGTTGGGCAATTGACAAATAAAGAGGGCATGACAATGCACATACATATCATGATGAGTAGTGTGAAATTCAATCGGGCATTACGACAAAGTACATAGACCGCTATCCAGCATGCATCTATGCCTAAAAAGTACACCTTCGGGTTAGCATCCGCACCCCTTCCAGTATTAAGTTGCAAACAAGAGACAATTGCATTAAGTATGGTGCGTAATGTAATCAACACAAATATCCTTAGACAAAGCATCGATGTTTTATCCCTAGTAGCAACAGCACATCCACAACCTTAGAACTTTCTATCACTGTCCCAGATTTAATGGAGGCATCTATCGAGCATAAATACTCCCTCTTGGAGTTACAAGTATCAACTTCGCCAGAGCCTCTACTAGCAACGGAGAGCATGCAATATCATAAACAACACATAGATGATAGATTTATAATCAACATAACATATGTAATATCCCAAGTATTGGGGTTACAAAAATAGAGGAAACAGATGTGTGCATTGCATTCATGCATAGAAAATCTGGGGAATTTTCGCGCTTTAAAGTAAAATAGTCACAGTAACTGAAGTTTCACTTGACCTTGGTGGAATTGAAGTAGCTCATCAAGTCAAGTGCTATAAACCTCAATGTGACCTTTGTTAAAACCTAGTTTTGGGGTAGAGATGATTTGATCTAAGGGGTTAGATCAAATGGAACTAAAACTAACACAATAACACTTTAATCAATGATCAATTGCTTGATCTCATAAAAGATCATAATATGGTAATCCTTGTCATAACATATGAACATCTATTCAATTGCAAATCAAGTAACAAAAAAATGGAGAAAACATTCTTGACTTATCTCTACCATGTCCTTAACAAATAAATACTCATACCATGAATCTCATGGTATTTCTTGAACTAAACTCTTGAACTCAACACCAACACAAGCTTATCAATAAACCCTAGAGATGGGAGAAGTATATAACCATCAAAGAGATAAGAAGCAAACTCTAAAATTATTAACACTTAAAAGTTAAGCAACTACCTTGAGGTACAATTGAATTCACTTTAAAACTAAATACCAAATATAGCAAAACCCAAGGACCTAAGTGCATAAAAGCCACACATTCTTATTACAATCATAACTTATTAAATATGTGGAATATCACAAAAATAAATTCGTTTACATTATGAATTATAGTTCAAACTATTTGAATAAAATAACTTGTGAATACTTTGCAACTCATATGATCATGCCTTGGTGAAATCAACAATCACCATTCAAAATTGGGGTATAATCCTTGTCTTTGACATTTTTATCCCAATTACAATATAAATACAATCACATATGATATAGGGACTCAACCACAAGCATAAAATCATTCCCAAGATATTTAGTAACAAAAGCCACTTGGCCATCCAAAAACAAATCACATGAGAGGATAATACCCATGCCACATAGGATGAAAATATCTACATAATTTGAATCCTAAGCTATGCCACATCATGCTTAAATGATTGATATGGATGAGAGCATGACAACCAAGCACCTTACTCATCAAATCAAAACAAGAGTCACCCACCTATGTGTCATGATACTAGAGTTTGCTCAAGCCTATAAAAGGGAGTCTCACACTTCATTCATTCCATCATCTTGCACCTTGATGCAAGAAAACAAACACATTGAGCCATTCCATAAAATAGTTAGAATCAAGATGAAGCAGCTAGGAGGTGGAGGCATGCCACAAGATGCAGGTTTATCAGAATTCCTGAAGAACAAGCTACAAAAGATATCAAGGTAGAATTCTTAGGCAAACCACATATTTAGTTAATCACATCATCATTCCTTGAGTAGAACCTTAGATTATAATCCAAGTCCTTGTGGAGTGAGAGGGGTAATTGGTACAACCATATCTAAGTATTTCTAGTAATAACTTAGGAATCCAAACCTTGAACATTATATATTGTGTAGTAATCATAAACCCTAAGAACTTTAAGTAGAAGATATAAGCACATAAGCAAAGCTTAGAGTTAAAGTCTATAATTTATATGGTGAGAAACCATACATCCATATGACCAAAGTTAACTATAAAAAGAACTATAACCAATGTAGTTAATTTAATGATAAATTAAGGCTAACAATAGAAATCTATTGGTATAAGATAAAACCAATTCCCAAGTCATTAGTAATTAAAGGAGAACAGAAACAATTAAGAAACTAACCATATTACCTTGGTTAGGGGAGATTAAACCCTGGCAAATGCAATATGATATCATCTCAACTCTACAACTTAGAAGTAGATCTCAACCCTAGTTTATGTATCACTATGGTGATCATAATATGAACCTAGACCATAATTGAGAATCAATCCCATGGCCATTATGTAAATATCATTAGAACCCTGGTATGGCATATTAATGAAATCTTATGCTTCACTTATTAAACCTGAGAAAAACCCTTGTGATACATCTTATATTAACATCCTATTGGATGATCAAACACTTATCTTTATAATTAAAGCCAACCTTGAGGAAAGTAACATCTACTCCAGTATTTTGGTTGCTATTAAAAATACAGCATTAATGCTAACTTTGATATGGGTTATAATTTAACCACAAGACTTAATCAATAAATAAGTGCTCACATAAAATGATATGTATGGAGTTAAATCCTTAGTTGTGAGATCAAACCCTACTAATAATTTATAACATACTCATAGTAGAAATACCCAACTCTACTAATATCAAATAGATTTAATTCACAAGAAAACTAAAATGAGAGTATCAACTCATGTCTATTTAACATTTTGAATAAGGATCACAAGTATGCAATAGAAGCTCATATAAAATGCTTGTTCAAGTAGATTAATAACCTAATAATCAAGATATTAGATCCTGATAAAATTAACAATTGAGAAACCTGTAAAAGTAACAAAATTCAAATATGAAATTCAAATAGAAAATAAAAAACAGAATTGTAAACAGAAAATAAAAGAGAAAATAGAAAAGGGGCTCACCTGGCCGTGCAGCCCACGGTGCAGTCCAACACCACAGCCCAGCACTGGCCCAAACCGCAGCTCAACACTAGCCCAGCACACCGATTCGTGGGGGCGTCGTCTTCGTTCTTCCTCCTGCGCATGGACGACACGGCGAAGGAGTGCACACTTCGCCGGCCACCTCATCGTCGTCGATAAGGACGAGCGCGGACGCGAACGACCAAGCCAGAGCTGCCTACAACCTCTCTCGCGTCCACCCCATCCTGTACCGCCAAGATTCGCGCCCAAATCGAGTGCCGACGTCACCACGGCATCATGACCACTACCGCCGGCGGGAGGCGTTGGAGACCACCTCCAGGGCTATAAAAACGTCGGGAGCATCGTCATTCCCTCCTTGTTCATCTCCACCAGCCCATTTTCTCCCGCACGCTCTCTAGCTCTCACCATTCTCATATACTGGCCGCCGGAGTCGGAGAAGAAGTCGACGAATAGAGCCGCCCCGGCAACCGTGAGGAGGTCCAGGAGATGCGCCTCGTCGCGTAGAGCAGGTGTGCGGAAGCACGCATCCAGGGGAGCTAGGAATCGGCCTAATTTCAACAATTTCTTCCTCAGCACCTCGCCGGAATCGGCGAATTTCTCGCCGTCCCCGCCCACGATCCTCATCGCCGACCACCTCAACAGCACCAGGGTATGAATACGCACCCGTAGCCCTAAAATTTGCAGCAAATAGCCAACCGTAGCTTCAATTCGACCCTTGGCCGGAGCTGCGCCGCCGCGGACATAATCTCCGGCGATGCTCCGGCGCGTTCCTCGAGATTTCAACACCACCACGGGGTTTATCGTGTCGAGAGGGTTCGATAGAGGTTAGCCGCGCATCTGGGGAGGCCCTAAATCGGCGGCGCCGTCCCCAGGAGGCCGCTGGCGACTAAACGTCAGCAAGGGCCAAACGCCCTGGTCAATTTTGACCTGTCGCTGCTTGCGTATCAGTCCACGTAGCACTGGTCCCACTAGTCAGTGGGTGTGGTTAGATCTAGCCCGGTACATTTAGCATTTCCTAATTATTTAAAATACCAGAAAATATCTGAAACTTTGCAAATTCATATAAAATTCATTATAACTCAGAAAAAAGTAAATAATATATCAAAATTCTTAGAAAAGTAAACTCTATCCAATAAAAATATAAAATGAAATTTTTATTTTTAATAAAAATTCAATTATTTAATACTTGTTATTTAAGCTTTTTATTTTAGTTCTTAATACAATTAAAATTCAGAAATTAGGAAAACTATCTTAATTAAATAAAAACCAGTAAAGTAAATAAAGAAAACATTAACACTAATGTTCTTTAGTGTAACTTATTTAATCCTTAATATTAGAATTTAAACCCTAATTAATAATTACCTTAATTATTAATTTATTAAAAATAATATAATGCCAAATTCAATTTTATTTTTATTCCAAGTTACTAATAACTTCAACTTTAAAATGAAGTTAGTAATCATAGTATTACATGATAAATAGCAAACCCTAAATTCCACATGGAATTATATTATAACCCTATCATTCCATGTGAAACCAAAACCCTAATTCAATTTGGAACCCTAGTTCCATTATTACATGTGAACCATAAATAGCTTCTAACCTAAACCCTAGGTTAGCACATGTGATCATGGTACCTTCTTTCAAATCATAGAACCAGAGTAGCAAATAAATGCTTGTCTTGGCCACATAAAATGTAGAAGACCTAGCACTAATATATGGGTACCCCATGTGTTCATCTTCATCAGACCTAAATAATCAAGTAGGGTCAACCAAGTATAAACCCTAGATTCCATTACCAAAACCATCATCCTTAATTAACCTTAACCAGCATCACACCATTGAGATGAGCTCCAATAGCATCTATGCCTAATAATTATCATTACATTCCATACTCCACTAAACCCTACTAATGTGAGATACTTATGAACCATTTTATTTAGGAACCAATCATTCTTTACTTAGTGAATCCAATAGCAAACCCTAGACAACCTCAACTTTAATTGTAATACTTCTTATTATTTAAGAAGTCTGTTCTTCAAAAGTTATTCTTTTGAAGAGAATTAGGAATCATCATCAATCCTGCCTAATAGGACCTATATCCAAAAACCAGCTATCACCAACAAGGTATACCAACCTTGATAGCACCCATGTTTAATAAGATACCTAAGATATGTTTCCAACCATGTTAGGATCCATCTAATATCTACTCAAGAACTAGTTGAAACAATAGAAAACCATAGAACTCCACAACCCTAATTATCATACTTGTTCTTTATTAAAGAACATGTTCTTCAAAAGTTATTCTTTTGAAGTATATGATAATTAATCATTAACCATGCCATATAGTGCTAAAACCAACCACTATTCATTACATGTTAGAATTAGACCAAATGTTATTGTTGTGTGCTATTAGTATTATTGTTATGATATATTGCAGCACCTGTTTATTATACCAAGCAAGCAATCCTTAATAAGAACCTTGTTTGTGAATCACCCTAAAAGTGCAACACACCCTAAGAAAATCATTTCAACTAACTAATCCTAAATCATCGGGGTTAAGTTACGCTTAGAGCGATTGCATCTCATACTTATGCATTATTGCATCCTTGGCAATCTTTTAAACATCGTCCTTAACGGACGATGATGCTATTTCAGAATTTGGAGTTATTGCGTATCGAAGACCTTGACTACATAATCTTGCAGTCAAGAAAGGCAAGTTCATCGCTTGCTCATGTCATTTGAGTATCTTTATCAAATTACTTGCAAAGTACTATGATTATCACTATTGCATAAAAACCAAAACCACTATTTTCATAACTATGAATATGACTATGTGGTGGGCAATGGAACCATGGATTGTGTTGATATGGTGGAGGTTCCATTGCAAGGGTTTATATCCATCTAGGATTAAACAACAAATGTCGTCCAGTGATTCTTGTGCCGTAATACCCGTGTTAACCATAAGATCTGGAGTGGGACGGAATAGTCAATTGTATTTCCACCGCTTGTACATCAACGGGCGCGCTTTACCATAGACACTTGTACTCTGTCGGGGGCAAGCGGTAGGCTGGGGAAGCCTTAAGTCCCCACGGCTTCATCCATAGTACACTTGTCGCCCGAAGAGCAAGCGGTAGGCTGGGGAAGCCAAAAGTTCCCCACGGTATTGCGGTCTATGATGGGTTGCAGCTACCGGCGAAGGAGTTTATGGTAAAAGCCCAGAACTGTCGTCGTGGTCGGGGTCCACCCTGAAATATGTGAATAATGGGACCGGCGAGGACCCAGGGTCGGGGTATGCAACAAAGGGTGGGTGTGCGAGGTAGCGGAGGAATATGATTGGCTATGACCTTATACCGGGCCTCACACCAAAGGAAGTGTGGATGAGCACGCGGCTCGGTTGGCACCAAGGTTAAGATCTCTTATGGGTAAAGCAACACCTCTGCAGAGTGTAATAAATCGTGACCTGTCACTCCCTGTTCCGGGATATGGAACTACGAACGCTGCTGGAAAGGAGCTCCATGAAGTTCTAGTAAACCGGTGAAGGCTGACGGACATAGTTCTTCTGAATAAAAGCAACCTTTTGAAGAAATGGTTATGAAAACCTGCATTGGTATTAGACTTTCTGGTCTAATGCTATAGCTAGTGCATTAAACACCTCTTTCCTATAATGAACTTGTTGAGTACGCTCGTACTCATCCCACTCTTAAATCCCCTGCTTAGATATGGATGCATCAAAGGAGGATCTACAGTGCAACTCGAAGGCCGAGGAGTCAACAGCTACTCCAAGAGACAGGACCATGTCAGAAGAGTCAGATACCTCATACAACAAGGAGGAAACCTAGATTAAGAAGTTTATAGAAGGGAACTAGCTTCCTAAACCTAGCTCCTATTTAGCTAGAATCTATTCATAGCCTCTATAGCTAGTTAAATACTCTACAAATAGAGTTCGTGATAAGACTAGACTACGAGTCGTTCTTCTGGAGTTTATTTGCAGTTTTACCTCATTGTAAAATAGGAGGCTGTGATGATCTTATGTAACAGAGTCAATGTTGTAATTCTATAGACATGCCTTGGACCCGCATATGTTTCTGTTGTACCACTCTGAGCGATATAATACTAGTGGAACGGTGTTTCATTGGTGTTATATCAGACTTGCATACTACACCTTGCAGTGGTATGTCGGGTCACCACAGTTGGTATCAGAGCAAATGATTTGACCCTAGGATTAAAACTCTTTAAAGAAGACCTATAGGTTTGGTAGTGTCTATAGGTAGTTGTCCTAAATAAACCAAAATCTTCTTATGACTTAAGATGGGTATTCACTTGAGAATAATCCTAACACACTTGAGTTAACCTTTTCAACCTATCTTTTCTAAGTAAAGATAGTTAGCTAATCCCAAGTATGTAGCATACCAGTAAGTCCCTAAAACAATAGATGAGTAGATCACAGTTGGTATACAATACATGGTAGTCCAAAGAGAGGATACAACCATAAGGAAGTTATCCTATTGGAAGATGTGTACCAACATATGTTATGGTTAAGTAAGGATTATCCAGACCTGTAATAGGAGTAATATTAAGTGATGAAGATATGTATATAAGAAAAATATCCTACCAGAAGGATATACCAAAACAAGTAATGGGTAAGTAAAACTTATCCAAACTTGTGAAACAACTGATAGTAAGTGATAAATATAAGATATATAAGATAGTATAAACCATGATGAGCCAATCATGGGAGAAAAGGAAGATTGATAGGAATGAAATATGACTATTTCCATGGTAGAGATAGTAATCATATAAGATTCACCTAAGAATCATTATGTGATGGAATAGAACATCATAAACAATTAGGAAGAATACCATAAGACAGATGTTCAACAATAGTGCAAGAATTATGTTCCAAAACCATGGGAAGTGTGCCAAGCACATCATGACCATATGTTTAGGATAGAAACACTTGGAAGTATTGAAAATATGCTCTAATAGTTAGAAGTTTAGAGTAGCTATGTTAGAATCTAGAGATAGCATGTGAAGTACTCCTCAACAAAATGGAAGCTAAGTTAGTACTTCCAAAGGAAATTAGTTTAACCTTAACTATCCTAGACCGCTTTGTTTCAAGTTTATCTCATTGCAAATGTGCAATTAAGGTAAAGGTTGAGACAAATAGTAGACTTCCATATATAAGTGCTAAGTATCACGATACAAACCTATCTTATGTGTTGTTATATACTACACATCTCAGCCTGATGTTTAGAGATGTCTTACTCAACTATTATCTTCAGGCTTCTGATGGTGTGTATTATAAGCACAAAGCTGAATCTTCTTGGATTTTTATTGGATTTTCATTGTTTGACTAGATCCATACATGAAGTTTGACTTTGATGTGCAAATGCATGTTGCAATATCAAGTCCTTACTTGATGCTATAGATCTAGAGGGTAATGGTATTCGTGTGAGTGACGAACTTTGAAGATCTTAAAGACAAGATGAAGGTTCATCAGAATAAGGAAGCAAAGTTGTGGGAAGCAACCACAATACTCTGAAGGAAGTGCCAATCAAGATTCATGCTTAACCTCAACAGAGGAGTACTTTTGTACATATGAAGCATGAAGGTGAGAAATATGATGATTATGGCGAAGTAGTAGTAGAACCATAGTCATTAAGGAAGAGGGAATGCATGGAACATCACTTTGGATACTATATTCATAGTGGTTTTCTTGCAAAATAACTCCTAAAAGAAGAAAGATGACCTATAAAACCATAGTAGATATAAGAAGACCATAGTTGATATCAGAAGACCACAATTGGTATAGGATCAATAATGCGAGATAAAGTAGAGGATGTCTCGTCCAGTTGATCAGAACCTATATTAGAATCCATGTTCAGATAACAAATAGCCACAATTGGTATCAAGTAGTCCACCATTGGATTATTTGTACCAAGAAGTTGTGAACAAATAAAATTTTGTTAGCCAAATAACAATGACCTATAATCATTTAGTCGAAGGATTAACATTGGATGTCCACAAATTGAGTGGATACACCACAAACATTCTTCGCGAGACCTTAGAAGAAGTACAAACCATAAGCTACACCTAGACCAATATTCTAACCATAAGTCCAATGGTTGGAAGAAAAGGAGTTGAAGAACATAAGAAAACTCAAAGGGGTGGAGTAAAGATTGAGTTGGATGTACAATGACTCATACTTTGAGCAAGTTATTGAGGAAGGTCTGAACTGAGAGGAAGTTCGATCTTATTTTCATAAGATTGTTGAACACTACGTTCAGAAGGATGTCAGACCAGAAGCCGAGGTTTATACCTCGAGGAAGTAAGAACTGGACTATAACTTGAGAAAGTAAGAAATATTTACTCAGAAGTACGGAAGCTCAAGTAAGCCAAGGATAATGAAGTTGGATAAAGAAAATATCGAAGACCAAATATAGCTCAAGAAGGTCAAACATTAAAAGAGTTTAACAATACCAAAATCAAAGACTAATAGAATGATTCCTTTCATGGAACCTAAAGAATCCAAAATAGGTATAAGAATCAACCATAAACCAGGATTGGATGGACTAAATGAGTCTAATCCATTCTTAGGGAAATAAACCATCACGGCCATTCCCATGGTAAGTACCTTACTATGTACCATTATTGCAGTTTTGGTAGTAAGGGAAAACAAAGACCTATTTATCAATTAGGAGTTTATTAACAAATTAGTCCTCAATTACGACTGTCAGGACAAGAAGAAGTCCCAATCATTGAATCTTCAATGAGAAAGGAAATAATATTGGAAGAAATCAAAGAATCAAAGTAAAAGCCATGATTCAGAGAAAAACACTAATGGATTCTAGGAAGATTCTGGAAAAGGGATATATGCAATTATATCCAGTAAGATCAGTAAGGAGTTCGAGAAAAGTGGTAGTCTATACAAGTCAGATCCACACTCTGAAACGTGAGAGAGTTCAAACTTCGAGGACGAAGTTTAGTTTAAGGGGTAGAGACTGTAATATCCCAGGTATTGGGGTTACAAAAATAGAGGAAACAGATGTGTGCATTGCATTCATGCATAGAAAATCTGGGGAATTTTCGCGCTTTAAAGTAAAACAGTCACAGTAACTGAAGTTTCACTTGACCTTGGTGGAATTGAAGTAGCTCATCAAGTCAAGTGCTATAAACCTCAATGTGACCTTTGTTAAAACCTAGTTTTGGGGTAGAGATGATTTGATCTAAGGGGTTAGATCAAATGGAACTAAAACTAACACAATAACACTTAAATCAATGATCAATTGCTTGATCTCATAAAAGATCATAATATGGTAATCCTTGTCATAACATATGAACATCTATTCAATTGCAAATCAAGTAACAAAAAATGGAGAAAACATTCTTGACTTATCTCTTCCATGTCCTTAACAAATAAATACTCATACCATGAATCTCATGGTATTTCTTGAACTAAACTCTTGAACTCAACACCAACACAAGCTTATCAATAAACCCTAGAGATGGGAGAAGTATATAACCATCAAAGAGATAAGAAGCAAACTATAAAATTATTAACACTTAAAAGTTAAGCAACTACCTTGATGTACAATTGAATTCATTTTAAAACTAAATACCAAATATAGCAAAACCCAAGGACCTAAGTGCATAAAAGCCACACATTCTTATTACAATCATAACTTATTAAATATGTGGAATATCACAAAACTAAATTCATTTACATTACGAATTATAGTTCAAACTATTTGAATAAAATAACTTGTGAATACTTTGCAACTCATATGATCATGCATTGGTGAAATCAACAATCACCATTCAAAATTGGGGTATAATCCTTGTCTTTGACATTTTTATCCCAATTACAATATAAATACAATCACATATGATATAGGGACTCAACCACAAGCATAAAATCATTCCCAAGATATTTAGTAACAAAACCCACTTGGCCATCCAAAAACAAATCACATGAGAGGATAATACCCATGCCACATAGGATGAAAATATCTACATAACTTGAATCCTAAGCTATGCCACCTCATGCTTAAAGGATTGATATGGATGAGAGCATGACAACCAAGCACCTTACTCATCAAATCAAAACAAGAGTCACCCACCTATGTGTCATGATACTAGAGCTTGCTCAAGCCTATAAAAGGGAGTCTCACACTTCATTCATTCCATCATCTTGCACCTTGATGCAAGAAAACCAACACATTGAGCCATTCCATAAAATAGTTAGAATCAAGATGAAGCAGCTAGGAGGTGGAGGCATGCCACAAGATGCAGGTTTATCAGAATTCCTGAAGAACAAGCTACAAAAGATATCAAGGTAGAATTCTTAGGCAAACCACATATTTAGTTAATCACATCATCATTCCTTGAGTAGAACCTTAGATTATAATCCAAGTCCTTGTGGAGTGAGAGGGGTAATTGGTACAACCATATCTAAGTATTTCTAGTAATAACTTAGGAAGCCAAACCTTGATCATTATAAATTGTGTAGTAATCATAAACCCTAAGAACTTGAAGTAGAAGATATAAGCACATAAGAAAAGCTTAGAGTTAAAGTCTATAATTTATATGGTGAGAAACCATACATCCATATGACCAAAGTTAACTATAAAAAGAAATATAACCAATGTAGTTATTTTAATGATAAATTAAGGCTAACAATAGAAATCTATTGGTATAAGATAAAACCAATTCCCAAGTCATTAGTAATTAAAGGAGAACAGAAACAATTAAGAAACTAACCATATTACCTTGGTTAGGGGAGATTAAACCCTAGCAAATGCAATATGATATCATCTCAACTCTACAACTTAGAAGTAGATCTCAACCCTAGTTTATGTATCACTATGGTGATCATAATATGAACCTAGACCATAATTGAGAATCAATCCCATGGCCATTATGTAAATATCATTAGAACCCTGGTATGGCATATTAATGAAATCTTATGCTTCACTTATTAAACCTGAGAAAAACCCTTGTGATACATCTTATATTAACATCCTATTGGATGATCAAACACTTATCTTTATAATTAAAGCCAACCTTGAGGAAAGTAACATCTACTCCAGTATTTTGGTTGCTATTAAAAATACAGCATTAATGCTAACTTTGATATGGGTTATAATTTAACCACAAGACTTAATCAATAAATAAGTGCTCACATAAAATGATATGTATGGAGTTAAATCCTTAGTTGTGAGATCAAACCCTACTAATAATTTATAACAAACTCATAGTAGAAATACCCAACTCTACTAATATCAAATAGATTTAATTCACAAGAAAACTAAAATGAGAGTATCAACTCATGTCTATTTAACATTTTGAATAAGGATCACAAGTATGCAATAGAAGCTCATATAAAATGCTTGTTCAATTAGATTAATAACCTAATAGTCAGGATATTAGATCCTAATAAAATTAACAATTGAGAAACTTGTAAAAGTAACAAAATTCAAATATGAAATTCAAATAGAAACTAAAAAATAGAATTGTAAACAGAAAATAAAAGAGAAAATAGAAAAGGGGCTCACCTGGCCGTGCAGCCCACGGTGCAGTCCAACACCACAGCCCAGCACTGGCCCAAACCGCAGCCCAACACTAGCCCAGCACACCGATTCGTGGGGGCGTCGTCTTCGTTCTTCCTCCTGCGCATGGACGACACGGCGAAGGAGTGCACACTTCGCCGGCCACCTCATCATCGTCGATAAGGACGAGCGCGGACGCCAACGACCAAGCCAGAGCTGCCTGCAACCTCTCTCGCGTCCACCCCATCCTGTACAGCCAAGATTCGCGCCCAAATCGAGTGCCGACGTCACCGCGGCATCATGACCACTACCGCCGGCGGGAGAGCGTTGGAGATCACCTCCAGGGCTATAAAAACGTCGGGAGCATCGTCATTCCGTCCTTGTTCATCTCCACCAGCCCATTTTCTCCCGCACGCTCTCTAGCTCTCACCATTCTCATATACTGGCCGCCGGAGTTGGAGAAGAAGTCGACGAATAGAGCCGCCCCGGCAACCGTGAGGAGGTCCAGGAGATGCGCCTCGTCGCGTAGAGCAGGTGTGCGGAAGCACGCATCCAGGGGAGCTAGGAATCGGCCTAATTTCAACAATTTCTTCCTCAGCACCTCGCCGGAATCGGCGAATTTCTCGCCGTCCCCACCCACGATCCTGATCGCCGACCACCTCAACAGCACCAGGGTATGAATACGCACCTGTAGCCCTAAAATTTACAACAAATAGCCAACCGTAGCTTCAATTCGACCCTTGGCCGTAGCTGCGCCGCCGCGGACATAATCTCCGGCGATGCTCCGGCGCGTTCCTCGAGATTTCAACACCACCACGGCGTTTATCGTGTCGAGAGGGTTCGATAGAGGTTAGCCGCGCATCTGGGGAGGCCCTAAATCGGCGTCACCGTCCCCAGGGGGCCGCTGGCGACTAAACGTCGGCAAGGGCCAAACGCCCTGGTCAATTTTGACCAGTAGCACTGGTCCCACTAGTCAGTGGGTGTGGTTAGATCTAGCCCGGTACAGTTAGCATTTCCTAATTATTTAAAATACCAGAAAATATCTGAAACTTTGCAAATTCATATAAAATTCATTATAACTCAGAAAAAGGTAAATAATATATCAAAATTCTTAGAAAAGTAAACTCTATCCAATAAAAATATAAAATGAAATTTTTATTTTTAATAAAAATTCAATTATTTAATACTTGTTATTTAAGCTTTTTATTTTAGTTCTTAATACAATTAAAATTCAGAAATTAGGAAAACTATCTTAATTAAATAAAAACCAGTAAAGTAAATAAAGAAAACATTAACACTAATGTTCTTTAGTGTAACTTATTTAATCCTTAATATTAGAATTTAAACCCTAATTAATAATTACCTTAATTATTAATTTATTAAAAATAATATAATGCCAAATTCAATGTTATTTTTATTCCAAGTTACTAATAACTTCAACTTTAAAATGAAGTTAGTAATCATAGTATTACATGATAAATAGCAAACCCTAAATTCCACATGGAATTATATTATAACCCTATCATTCCATGTGAAACCAAAACCCTAATTCAATTGGGAACCCTAGTTCCATTATTACATGTGAACCATAAATAGCTTCTAACCTAAACCCTAGGTTAGCACATGTGATCATGGTACCTTCTTTCAAATCATAGAACCAGAGTAGCAAATAAATGCTTGTCTTGGCCACATAAAATGTAGAAGACCTAGCACTAATATATGGGTACCCCATGTGTTCATCTTCATCAGACCTAAATAATCAAGTAGGGTCAACCAAGTATAAACCCTAGATTCCATTACCAAAACCATCATCCTTAATTAACCTTAACCAGCATCACACCATTGAGATGAGCTCCAATAGCATCTATGCCCAATAATTATCATTACATTCCATACTCCACTAAACCCTACTAATGTGAGATACTTATGAACCATTCTATTTAGGAACCAATCATTCTTTACTTAGTGAATCCAATAGCAAACCCTAGACAACCTCAACTTTAATTGTAATACTTCTTATTATTTAAGAAGTCTGTTCTTCAAAAGTTATTCTTTTGAAGAGAATTAGGAATCATCATCAATCCTGCCTAATAGGACCTATAGCCAAAAACCAGCTATCACCAACAAGGTATACCAACCTTGATAGCACCCATGTTTAATAAGATACCTAAGATATGTTTCCAACCATGTTAGGATCCATCTAATATCTACTCAAGAACTAGTTGAAACCATAGCAAACCATAGAACCCCACAACCCTAATTATCATACTTGTTCTTTATTAAAGAACATGTTCTTCAAAAGTTATTCTTTTGAAGTATATGATAATTAATCATTAACCATGCCATATAGTGCTAAAACCAACCACTATTCATTACATGTTAGAATTAGACCAAATGTTATTGTTGTGTGCTATTAGTATTATTGTTATGATATATTGCAGCACATGTTTATTATACCAAGCAACCCATCCTTAATAAGAACCTTGTTTGTGAATCACCCTAAAAGTGCAACACACCCTAAGAAAATCATTTCAACTAACTAATCCTAAATCATCGGGGTTAAGTTACGCTTAGAGCGATTGCATCTAATACTTATGCATTATTGCATCCTTGGCAATCTTTTAAACATCGTCCTTAACGGACGATGATGCTATTTCAGAATTTGGAGTTATTGCATATCGAAGACCTTGACTGCATAATCTTGCGGTCAAGAAAGGCAAGTTCATCGCTGCTCATGTCATTTGAGTATCTTTATCAAATTACTTGCAAAGTACTATGATTATCACTATTGCATAAAAACCAAAACCACTATTTTCATAACTATGAATATGACTATGTGGTGGGCAATGGAACCATGGATTGTGTTGATATGGTGGAGGTTCCATTGCAAGGGTTTATATCCATCTAGGATTAAACAACAAATGTCGTCCAGTGATTCTTGTGCCGTAATACCCATGTTAACCATAAGATCTGGAGTGGGACGGAATAGTCAATTGTATTTCCACCTCTTGTACATCAACGGACGCGCTTTACCGTAGACACTTGTACTCTGTCGGGGGCAAGCGGTAGGCTGGGGAAGCCTTAAGTCCCCACGGCTTCGTCCGTAGTACACTTCTCGCGGGAAGAGCAAGCGGTAGGCTGGGGAAGCCAAAAGTTCCCCACGGTATTGCGGTCTATGATGGGTTGCAGCTACCGGCGAAGGAGTTTATGGTAAGAGCCCAGAACTGTCGTCGTGGTCGGGGTCCACCCTGAAATATGGGAATAATGGGACCGGCGAGGACCTAGGGTCGGGGTATGCAACAAAGGGTGGGTGTGCGAGGTAGCGGAGGAATATGATTGGCTATGACCTTATACCGGGCCTCACAACAAAGGAAGTGTGGACGAGCACGCGGCTCGGTTGGCACCAAGGTTAAGATCTCTTATGGGTAAAGCAACACACCTCTGCAGAGTGTAATAAATCGTGACCTGTCACTCCCTGTTCCGGGATATGGAACTGCGAACGCTGCCGGAAAGGAGCTCCATGAAGTTCTAGTAAACCGGTGAAGGCTGACGGACATAGTTCTTCTGAATAAAAGCAACCTTTTGAAGAAATGGTTATGAAAACCTGCATTGGTATTAGACTTTCTGGTCTAATGCTGTAGCTAGTGCATTGAACACCTCTTTCCTATAATGAACTTGTTGAGTACGCTCGTACTCATCCCACTCTTGAATCCCCTGCTTAGATATGGAGGCATCGAAGGAGGATCTACAGTGCAACTCGAAGGCCGAGGAGTCAATAGCTACTCCAAGAGACATGACCATGTCAGAAGAGTCAGATACCTCATCCAACAAGGAGGAAACCTAGATTAAGAAGTTTATAGAAGGGAACTAGCTTCCTAAACCTAGCTCCTATTTAGCTAGAATCTATTCATAGCCTCTATAGCTAGTTAAATACTCTACAAATAGAGTTCGTGATAAGACTAGACTACGAGTCGTTCTTCTGGAGTTTATTTGCAATTTTACCTCATTGTAAAATAGGAGGCTGTGATGATCTTATGTAACAGAGTCAATGTTGTAATTCTATAGACATGCCTTGGACCGGCATATGTTTCTGTTGTACCACTCTGAGCGATATAATACTAGTGGAACGGTGTTTCATTAGTGTTATATCAGACTTGCATACTACACCTTGAAGTGGTATGTCGGGTCACCACAACATAGTATTCCATATTCATCGGATCCCAACAAACGCAACATGTAGCATTACAAATAGATGATCTTGATCATGTTAGGCAGCTCACAAGATCGAACAATGATAGCACATTGAGGAGAAGACAACCATCTAGCTACTGCTATGGACCCATAGTCCAGGGGTGAACTACTCACACATCACTCCAGAGGCGATCATGGCGATGAAGAGTCCCCCGGGAGATGATCTCCTGAATCCCCCGAGATGGGATTGGCGGTGGCAGCGTCTCTGGAAGGTTTTCCGTATCGTGGCTCTCGGTACTGGGGTTTTCTCGACGAAGGCTTCTTATAGGCGGAAGGGTAGGTTTAGGGCCGACACGAGGGGCCCACAAACCAGGGCGGCGCGGGCCCCCCTTGGCCGCGCGGCCCTGGTGTGGCGGTGACGAGGGATTGCCTCGCCAATGCCTACGTATTGTAGACTTGGGTTTCGGGAGAGAGCGACGATGGAGATTCCGAGAACGAGATTAGGCACACGACGTACCCAGCTTCGGGTCCCCTCGGTGGAGGATCCCTACGTGCTGCTAGCAATCCAGTATATGATCATATGTATGTTTACAGGGTGTCGCCGTAGCGGAGCTATGTTGTCTATATTTTGTCTATGTGTTCTCCCTTTATTTCGGGTGCCCTGGCTAGCTTTATATATGCAACCAGCCTAGGGTTTTACAAGAGTCCTAGTCGACTACTTCTTCGGGTTGCCTTGTTGGGCCTTCTCTCCATATTGGGCCGAGCCGATCCAGGTATACCAATAATGGGTACCCGAAGGGTATACCCATGTCAATAGCCCCCGAGTTTATAGGGAAGTCGAAGACTTGCGTAGAAACTCCAAGCATAACCATCTCCGAAGTCGAAGAAATACAAGGCGAGGTCCATGTCGTAGATCATGTGTAGCGTAGATGATGTCGACGATTCTTGAAATTATCGGGTGCGCGGCAGCGCTCCCGATGGGAGTAGCCCCCGAGTCTATGGGAAAGTGCTTGCACTTGGGCATAGACTCAAGTTGTACTACTCGATGAAGATCTTGACTGAACTTCTGGGCGCAACCCCTTTTTTTATCGACTCCTGTTAGAGGACTTAATGAAATCCAGCACTCCCGATGGGAGTAGACTCCACTCGAATCGTAGAATCGAGTTGAGTCTACACACCTTGATTGTCGTAGATGCTGTCGAAGTTATTTTCTATCGGGCGCGCGACCAGCGCTCCCGATGGGAGTAGCCCCCGAGGCTACAGCCAAGTGTTTGCACTTGGGTGTAGGCTCAACTTGTTTTTAATCGACACCACAACTTTTCCTCTTTCTTGTATCTTATCGGGAGGGTGAACAATACTCTCGATAAGAGTAGCCCCCGAGGCTACAGCCAAGTGTTTGCACTTGGGTGTAGGCTCAACTTGTTTTTAATCGACACCATAACTTTTCCTCTTTCTTGTATCTTATCGGGAGGGTGAACAATACTCTCGATAAGAGTAGCCCCCGAGGCTACAACCAAGTGTTTGCACTTGGGTGTAGGCTCAACTTGTTTTTAATCGACACCACAACTTTTCCTCTTTCTTGTATCTTATCGGGAGGGTGAACAATACTCTCGATAAGAGTAGCCCCCGAGCCTATGAGCAGGTGCTTGCACCTAGGCATAGGCTCAAGTTGTACTACTCGATAAACAACTTGGCACAACCCCTCTTTTTATCGAATCCAAGCCATTGCTATTTTTATTTGACATCCATATCTATATTGTACAGGGATAATGGTAGATGGGGCTGGTTCATCTGACGGATCAGGTACCAGTTAACTGCTCTAGTGGCAATCCGCAAAAACCTACTTCAAGATCACGTCCCTGGACATGATCTCGGGATACTGGTGTTAACTCGACAGGTCCCGCTTAAGGTCTTACCATTCTGTCGAGTCCCAGTCATGTTTTATCGGGTACCTAACGCGTCCGTTAGGATTTTTCTTCGTATCTGTTGATACGGATAAAAGTAGCAAACCGACGTCAGAGACGGTGCCACGCCGCTCGGAACGGATCCGGGGTCTTACCTTCACAGAGTTTTGCGGCATTCAGAGATTATTCGTGACTTTTAGCGCTCTGAGAATATATTGTCGAGTGCCTTGTTCGGCTGATGTAATGACCCATTTTGCGGGTTCTTCTATATTTTTCTCGGGCGTGATGAGACATCCGAATATATTGGGTTTTTCCATATTGTCGTCAAGCACATCGCCGATGCTCTTGCTCGGAACAAATGACGAGTCAATGGACCCAAAGATTTGTCTATCCTCTTCTCTTTTCTTTTCTCCTCTTTTTTTTTTTGGGTTCCTCCTTGATGATTATTTCGTCGAGTTCCTCCTTCAGGAAAATTTCTTCGGGTCCTCCTTGAGGACAATTCTCCGGGTCCTCCTTGAGGATAATTCTTCGGGTCCTCCCTAAGGACAATTCTTCGGGTCCTCCCTGAGGACAATTCTTCGGGACCTCCCTGAGGAAAATTCTTCGGGACCTCCCTGAGAAAAATTCTTCGGGTCCTCCTTGAGGATAATTCTTCGGGACCTCCCTGAGGAAAATTCTTCGGGTCCTCCCTGAGGACAATTCTTCGGGTCCTCCTTGAAGACAATTTCTTCGGGTTCTCATTGAATAAAATTTCGTCGGGTTCTCTCAAGATTTCGTCGGGTTCCTCCTTGAAGAAGATTTCGTCGGGTACTCTTTTGATTTTGTCGGGTTCCTCCCTGAAGAAGATTTTGTTGGGTACTCTTTTGATTTCGTCGGGTTCCTCCCTGAAGAAGATTCGTCGGGTAGTCCTTGAGGATAATTTGTCGGGACCTTTTTGAGGATAATTTTTCGGGTCCTGTTCTTTCTTGTAGACAATTTCGTCGAGTTCTCCCTGTAGACAATTTCTTCGGGTTCTCTCTTATATACTTTGAATTTTGCTTTCTCCTGCACAAATAAACAAACTTTTTCTATCTTTTCCTTGACTCTCTTTTTCGCATGCAGTGTCAGATGCTCAGATTCGAAGATATGTAAAGTGAATATACGCCGCGCAGCCCCCGAGCATCGGGTGCGGCAAAAGTAAATGATAATCAACTTTGTGTAAAATAAAGGAACACTTAGCTTATTGGGTATGACGGAGTCGATGCGCGATGAAGTCTTTGAGTGTAGATAAGAATTCTAGCCAATAATAGAAACCACCAAATAGCAAATAATGGATGCCACCAAATTGTTGATGAAGAAATAGCCGAGCCCCCGAGAGCTGCGGAGGTGATGTCATGATTGTTGTGTCGCAGTCGTGACCCGAGGCGAAATCGTTGTCGAGCCCCCGAGTGTTAGCCATGATGTCGAAAAAATTTGACGTAGTCGCGGCGTTATATAAGGTGAAGCCATTTAGGATGAAGCCATTGTCAATAATATAATATGAGTCCATGAAGATGATTCCAAGATGAAGTATTTGAGATGAATCCATATTGAAGATGACGCCATTAAATATAGAGCATATATTGAAGAGGAATCCGCCGATATCATAGAGGATGAATCCATTGAACCGAAGAATCCATTAATAATCATAGAAGATGAATCCGCTGATATCATAGAAGATGAATCCATTGACCCGAAGAAAATAGTTCCAGTAATAGCCATAGAAGATGAGTCCATTAACCCGGAAACACATCGGGTAATATTGTATAAGTGAACCAATTATTAACCAAAGAAAACCAATCCAATAATCCGAAAAAAAAATTGAGTCCACGGAGCCGAAGAAGATAAAGCCACTAAATCGAAGAAAATAATTCCACTGAATCGAAGAAAATAATTCCACTGAGCCGGAGAAGATATATCCAGAGCCGAAGAAAAGAAATTCACCAAGTAACTGATTATATTTGTAGTAACGACATAATGGCACAGCTTCCGAGTGTTGGGTGAATATGCTGTAATGATGCAATGTTGCAGCCCCCGAGTATTCGGGTGTGGCGAAAGTAAATAATAATTAACACCGGGAGAGGAACACTTAGCTTTTCTATCGGGTGTAGCGGAGCCGATGTGGAAAATAAGTCATGTAGCGGACACAGTTGATGTAGTCGCGCGGCGCCTGGCCGGAAGTAGTCGATGAAGAGGACGCAATCGATGTATGGATCCATGACAGGTGAACACCCGAGTATGTTGAGTCCGCAATGCTGAATTCTCCGAGAGCGATAACTGTCGGGTGCACGTGTACAGCTAGTGTAGCGTCGTTGAGCGCGTTTCTTGATTTTCTTCTGGCGGTCAAGACTTTCACGTAACGTAATAGTATAGCAGTGTTGTTAACAGCAAATTGTAGCTTTTGAAACTTCAACAAGAGATATCCTTTTGGATGGATTAGCTGCCCGTCGCGATTGATGTATATTTGTGATGCTGCTTCATAGAAATTGATGCGCCCATCCAATCTTATGTATTGTGGTCAGGAGACATGATAGAAAAGTGGAAGCTGGCCCAGATTGCAAATAACCATGATAGAAAAGTGCTGGCGAGACGGATTCAAACCAACTGTGACCAGAAATAGGAAAACGGAGACCAACCCGAACATCTCCACGGATCCCGTCGACTCTGCCTTTGCTTTATTGCCTGCTCAAGCATCTGCCAACAAGAATTATTGTTGCTTCCTCATGCGTGCATGACGTGCGGTAAGAATCCACGTGAACTTGAACCATGGCGCTACAGTAGAGTAAATCGGACAATCGGGATCTCACGAAATTCTGTTGCCGCGCCACTTAATCGTCAAAATTGTACGATAGCGGTAGATGATAAGGCTGAACACGATTTGCCCGCCGCTGATGATGAAGGATCTCGCCCGGATGACAAAATCCAATCGCCGCGATTTCCCACAGACGGCGCCAATTGACGAGGGAATACCTCGGCAATGCCTACGTATTGTAGACTTGGGTTTCGGGAGAGAGCGACGATGGAGATTCCGAGAACGAGATTAGGCACACGACGTACCCAGCTTCGGGTCCCCTCGGTGGAGGATCCCTACGTGCTGCTACCAATCCAGTATATGATCATATGTATGTTTACAGGGTGCCGCCGTAGCGGAGCTATGTTGTCTATATTTTGTCTATGTGTTCTCCCTTTATTTCGGGTGCCCTGGCTAGCTTTATATATGCAACCAGCCTAGGGTTTTACAAGAGTCCTAGTCGACTACTTCTTCGGGTTGCCTTGTTGGGCCTTCTCTCCATATTGGGCCGAGCCGATCCAGGTATACCAATAATGGGTACCCGAAGGGTATACCCATGTCAGGCGGCGCCTCGTCACGCCACTTCGCAATCCTTTCGGTCTTCTGGAAGCTTCGTGGAAAAATAAGACCCTGGGCGTTGATTTCGTCCAATTCCGAGAATATTTCCTTACTAGGATTTCTGAAACCAATAACAGCAGAAAATAGCAACTGGCTCTTCGGCATCTCGTCAATAGGTTAGTGCCGGAAAATGCATAATAATGACATAAAGTATGTATAAAACATGTGAGT
The DNA here is from genome assembly GCF_019359855.2 of Lolium perenne. NCBI lineage: Eukaryota > Viridiplantae > Streptophyta > Magnoliopsida > Poales > Poaceae > Lolium > Lolium perenne. Next base: position 189,833,570 of record NC_067248.2, on the reverse strand, counting down.
ATCATCAATAAAGTAGCATGGAACATAAGAAATTATAGATACGTTTGAGACGTATCAAGCATCCCCAAGCTTAGTTCCTACTCGTCCTCGAGTAGGTAAACGATAACAAAGATAATTTCTGAAGTGACATGCTATCATAATCTTGATCAATACTATTGTAAGCATATGTAATGAATGCAGCGATTCGAAGCAATTGGCAAAGACAATGAGTAAACAACTGAATCATATAGCAAAGACATTTCATGAACAGTACTTTCAAGACAAGTATCAATAAGTCTTGCATAAGAGTTAACTCATAAAGCAATAGATTCAAAGTAAAGGCATTGAAGCAACACAAATGAAGATTTAAGTTTCAGCAGTTGCTTTCAACTTCAACATGTTTATCTCATGCATAATTGTCAATACAAAGTAATATGATGAATGCATATAAGTAAGTATGTAAGAATCAATGCACGTTAACACAAGTGTTTGCTTCTAAGATAGAAAGAAGTGGGTTAACTGACTCAACATAAAAGTAAAAGAATGGCCCTTCGCAGAGGGATGCATGGATTGCTATATTTGTGCTAGAGCTTTTATTTTGAAAACAAGAAACAATTTTGTCAACGGTAGTAATAAAGCATATGTGTTATGTATAATATATCCTACAAGTTGCAAGTCTCGTGCATAGATTACCAATAGTGCCTGCACCTCGTCCTAATTAGCTTGGATTTACATGGATTATCATTGCATAACATATGTTTTAACCAAGTGTCACAAAGGGGTACCTCTATGCCGCTTGTACAATGGTCTAAGGAGAAAGTTCGCATTGGATTTCTCGCTTTTGATTATTCTCAACTTAGACATCCATACCGGGACAACATAGACAACAGATAATGGACTCCTCTTTAATGCATAAGCATTCAACAACAGATAATATTCTCATAAGAGATTGAGGATTGTTGTCCAAACTGAAACTTCCACCATGGATCATGGCTTTAGTTAGCGGCCCAATGTTCTTCTCTAACAATATGCATACTCAAACCATTTGATCATGATAAATCACCCTTACTTCAGACAAGACGAACATGCATAGCAACTCACATGATATTCAACAAAGAAATAGTTGATGGCGTCCCCAGGAACATGGTTATCGCTCAACAAGCATTTTATTAAGAAATAAGATACATAAGTACATATTCAATACCACAATAGTTTTTAAGCTATTTGTCCCATGAGCTATATATTGCAAAGACAAAGAATGGAATTTTAAAAGGTAGCACTTCAAGCAATTTACTTTGGAATGGCAAAAAATACCATGTAGTAGGTAGGTATGGTGGACACAAATGGCATAGTTTTTGGCTCAAGGATTTTGGATGCACGAGAAGTATTCCCTCTCAATACAAGGCTTAGGCTAGAAAGGTTGTTTGAAGCAAACACAAGTATGAATCGGTACAGCAAAACTTACATAAGAACATATTGCAAGCATTATAAGACTCTACACTGTCTTCCTTGTTGTTCAAACCCTCACCAGAAAATATCTAGACCTTAGAGAGACCAATCATGCAAACCAAATTTTAACAAGCTCTACAGTATTTCTTCACTAATAGGTGCAAAGTATATGATGCAAGAGCTTAAACATGAGCACAACAATTGCCAAGTATCAAATTATTCAAGACATTATACCAATTACCACATGTAGCATTTTCTGTTTCCAACCATATAACAATTAACGATGTAGTTTCAAGCTTCGCCATGAACATTAAGAATAAAGCTAAGAACATATGTGTTCATATGCAACAGAGGAGCGTGTCTCTCTCCCTCACAATGAATGCTAGGATCCAATTTTATTCAAACAAAACAAAAATAAAACATACAGACGCTCCAAGTAAAGCACATAAGATGTGACAGAATAAAAATATAGTTTCACTAGAGGTGACCTGATAATGTTGTCGATGAAGAAGGGGATGCCTTGGGCATCCCCAAGCTTAGATGCTTGAGTCTTCTTGAAATATGCAGGGATGAACCACGGGGGCATCCCCAAGCTTAGAGCTTTCACTCTCCTTGATCATATTGTATCATCCTCCTCTCTTGATCCTTGAAAACTTCCTCCACACCAAACTCAAAACAAACTCATTAGAGGGTAGTGCATAATCAAAAATTCACATGTTTAGAGGTGACATAATCATTCTTAACACTTCTGGAAATTGCACAAAGCTACTGAAAGTTAACGGAACAAAGAAATCCATCAAACATAGCAAAACAGGCAATGCGAAATAAAAGGCAGAATCTGTCAAAACAGAACAGTACGTAAAGACGAATTTTTCTGGGGCACTTAACTTGCTCAGATGAAAAAGCTCAAATTGAATGAAAGTTCATATCTGAGGATCACGCACGTAAATTGGCAAATTTTTCTGAGTTACCTACAGACGGGGCTACTCAATTTCGTGACAGTAAGAATTCTGTTTCTGCGCAGTAATCCAAATCTAGTATCATCTTTACTATCAAAGACTTTACTTGGCACAACAATGCAATAAAATAAAGATAAGGAGAGGTTGCTACAGTAGTAACAACTTCCAAGACTCAAATATAAAACAAAAGTGCCGAAGTAAAATAATGAGTTGTCTCCCATAAGCGCTTTTCTTTAACGCCTTTCAGCTAGGCGCAGAAAGTGTGAATCAAGTGTTATCAAGAGATGAAGCATCGACATCATAATTTGTTCTAATGATAGAATCAAAAGGTAACTTCATTCTCTTTCTAGGGAAGTGTTCCATACCTTTCTTGAGAGGAAATTGATATTTAATATTGCCTTCCTTCATATCAATAATAGCACCAACAGTTCGAAGAAAAGGTCTTCCCAATATAATGGGACAAGATGCATTGCATTCAATATCCAAGACAACAAAATCAACGGGGACAAGTTTATTTTTAACCGTAATGCGAACATTATCAATCCTCCCCAAAGGTTTCTTTGTAGAATTATCAGCAAGATTAACATCCAAATAACAATTTTTCAATGGTGGCAAGTCAAGCATATTATAGATTTTCTTAGGCATAACAGAAATACTTGCACCAAGATCACATAAAGCATTACAATCAAAATCATTGACCCTCATCTTAATGATGGGCTCCCAACCATCTTCTAACTTCCTAGGAATAGAAGTTTCAAGTTTTAGTTTCTCTTCTCTAACTTTTATGAGAGCATTTGTAATATGTTTTGTAAAGGCCAAATTTATAGCACTAGCATTAGGACTTCTAGCAAGTTTTTGTAAGAAATTTATAACTTCAGAGATTTGACAATCATCAAAATCTAAACCATTATGATCTAAAGCAATGGGATCATTGTCCCCAATATTTTGAAAAATTTCAGCAGTTTTATTACAAGCAGTTTCAGCAGTTTTAGCAGTTTCAGGCAGTTTTGCACGCTCTGCATTAGGAGTACAAACATTGCCAACACCAATTATTTTATCATTAATAGTAGGAGGTGTAGCAACATGTGAAGCATTAGCATTACTAGTGGTGTTAATAGTCCAAACTTTAGCTACATTATTCTCTTTAGCATTTTCTTCTCTTTCCCACCTAGCACGCAATTCAGCCATCAATCTAATATTCTCATTAATTCGAACTTGGATGGCGTTTGCTGTAGAAAATTACTTAATATCTTTAGTTTCATTAGGCATAACTTTCAATTTCAAAAGATCAACATCAGCAGCAAGACTATCAACCTTAGAAGCAAGAATATCAATTTTACCAAGCTTTTCTTCAACAGATTTATTAAAAGCGGTTTGTGTACTAATAAATTCTTTAAGCATGGCTTCAAGACCAGAGGGTACATTCCTACTATTGTTGTAAGAATTCCCATAAGAATTACCATAACCATTACTATTATGAGAAGGATATGGCCTATAGTTGTTACTAGAATTATTCCGATAAGCATTGTTGTTGAAATTATTATTTTTAATGAAGTTTACATCAACATGTTCTTCTTGGGCAACCAATGAAGCTAACGGAACATTATTAGGATCAACATTAGATCTACCATTCACAAGCATAGACATTATAGCATCAATCTTATCACTCAAGGAGGAGGTTTCTTCAATAGAATTTACCTTCTTACCTTGTGGAGCTCTTTCCGTGTGCCATTCAGAGTAATTAATCATCATATCATCAAGAAGCTTTGTTGCGGCGCCTAGAGTGATGGACATAAAAGTACCTCCAGCAGCTGAATCCAATAGGTTCCGCAAGGAAAAATTCAGTCATGCATAAAAGGTTTGGATGATCATCCAAGTAGTCAGTCCATGGGTAGGGCAATTTTTAACCAAAGATTTCATTCTTTCCCATGCTTGAGCAACATGCTCATTATCCAATTGCTTAAAATTCATTATGCTACTTCTCAAAGATATAATTTTAGCAGGAGGATAATATCTACCAATGAAAGCATCCTTACATTTAGTCCATGAATCAATACTATTCTTAGGCAAAGATAGCAACCAATCTTTAGCTCTTCCTCTTAAGGAGAAAGGAAACAATTTTAATTTTATAATGTCACCATCTACATCCTTATACTTTTGCATTTCACAAAGTTCAACAAAATTATTAAGATGGGCAGCAGCATCATCAGAACTAACACCAGAAAATTGCTCTCTCATAACAAGATTCAGTAAAGCAGGTTTAATTTCAAAGAATTCTGCTGTAGTGGCAGGTGGAGCAATAGGTGTGCATAGGAAATCATTATTATTTGTGCTAGTGAAGTCACACAACTTAGTATTTTCAGGAGTATTATTTTTAGCAATAGTAAATAAAGTAAACAAGATAAAGTAAATGCAAGTAACTAATTTTTTTTGTGTTTTGATATAAGAAAGCAAACAAAGCAGTAAATAAAATAAAGTAAAGCAAGATAAAAACAAAGTAAAGAGATTGGAAGTGGGAGACTCCCCTTGCAGCGTGTCTTGATCTCCCCGGCAACGGCGCCAGAAATTTAGCTTGTTGACGCGTAAAGCACACGCCCGTTGGGAACCCCAAGTGGAATGTGTGATGCGTACAGCAGCAAGTTTCCCTCAGTAAGAAACCAAGGTTTATCGAACCAGTAGGAGTCAAGAAGCACGTTGAAGGTTGTTGGTGACGGAGTGTAGTGCGGCGCAACACCAGGGATTCCGGCGCCAACGTGGAACCTGCACAACACAATCCAAGTACTTTGCCCCAACTTAACAGTGAGGTTGTCAATCTCACCGGCTTGCTGTAACAAAGGATTAGATGTATAATGTGGAAGATGATGTTTGCAAAGAACAGTAAAAACAAGTATTGCAGTAGATTGTATTCGATGTAAAAGAATTAGACCGGGGTCCACAGTTCACTAGTGGTGTCTCTCCAATAAGAAATAGCATGTTGGGTGAACAAATTACAGTTGGGCAATTGACAAATAAAGAGGGCATGACAATGCACATACATATCATGATGAGTAGTGTGAAATTTGATCGGGCATTACAACAAAGTACATAGACCGCTATCCAGCATGCATCTATGCCTAAAAAGTCCACCTTCGGGTTAGCATCCGCACCCCTTCCAGTATTAAGTTGCAAACAACAGACAATTGCATTAAGTATGGTGCGTAATGTAATCAACACAAATATCCTTAGACAAAGCATCGATGTTTTATCCCTAGTAGCAACAGCACATCCACAACCTTAGAAGTTTCTGTCACTGTCCCAGATTTAATGGAGGCATGAACCCACTATCGAGCATAAATACTCCCTCTTGGAGTTACAAGTATCAACTTGGCCAGAGCCTCTACTAGCAACGGAGAGCATGCAAGATCATAAACAACACATAGATGATAGATTGATAATCAACATAACATAGTATTCCATATTCATCGGATCCCAACAAACGCAACATGTAGCATTACAAATAGATGATCTTGATCATGTTAGGCAGCTCACAAGATCGAACAATGATAGCACATTGAGGAGAAGACAACAATCTAGCTACTGCTATGGACCCATAGTCCAGGGGTGAACTACTCACACATCACTCCGGAGGCGATCATGGCGATGAAGAGTCCTCCGGGAGATGATTCCCCTCTCCGGCAGGGTGCCGGAGGCGATCTCCTGAATCCCCCGAGATGGGATTGGCGGTGGCAGCGTCTCTGGAAGGTTTTCCGTATCGTGGCTCTCGGTACTGGGGTTTTCTCGATGAAGGCTTCTTATAGGCGGAAGGGTAGGTTTAGGGGCGACACGAGGGGCCCACACACCAGGGCGGCGCGGGCCCCCCTGGCCGCGCGGCCCTGGTGTGGCGGCGCCTCGTCGCCCCACTTCGTAATCCTTTCGGTCTTCTGGAAGCTTCGTGGAAAAATAAGACCCTGGGCGTTGATTTCGTCCAATTTCGAGAATATTTCCTTACTAGGATTTCTGAAACCAAAAACAGCAGAAAACAGCAACTGGCTCTTCGGCATCTCGTCAATAGGTTAGTGCCGGAAAATGCATAATAATGACATAAAGTATGTATAAAACATGTGAGTATCATCAATGAAGTAGCATGGAACATAAGAAATTATAGATACGTTTGAGACGTATCAGTGGGTGACTGGGGTGATGGAATCCCCCAGCGACGCTGCGACGATGGATCCGGCGACCGACGCCACGGCCGCCAAATCGGCATCATCCTCCAGGGCCGTGTCATCCCCGATGTACGCGTCGTCGGAGAGGGGAGAGTGGCAGTGAGGAGTTTCCCCGGTGCGAATGGGTTGTGCAGCTGGCCGGGTCGAGCCTCGGTGGGGTCAATGACGCTGGCGAGCCCGACGAAGAGGTTGATCGTGCCGTCCGGCACCATCCAAGCATGGGTGAGGGGCGACGAAGTTGGCTGGTAGGAGCTCGGCTGGATATGGAAGAAGTTTCCCATGACGATCATCCTGCCGGAGGCGACCGGCCAGCGAATGGGTGAGTAGGGCATCGCCGCAGCTCGGAGGCCTAATGTCACATGCCCCACGGTGGGCGCCACTGTCGTGGATATGACCAGGGCAGGTGCTACAGGGTGCAGCACTTCATTTATGCGGTGGCAAGGAGACATAGCCATCTGCGTTGCGAGGTGCACAAGACGCAAGGTTTTACCCAGGTTCAGCCCCTCCGGAGAGTAAAAGGCACAGGTCCTACTAGATCTATTACTCATTGGAGAATTACAATGGGGGGGGGGGGTCAGTCGGCGGCTACGCCAAGAGCAATGAGGGGAGATTGGATGTCAGATGTTGTGTCCTTCTAGGGTTTAGCTCGGGGGTTTATATAGGCACCCTCGATCTAGGGTTACATCAGGATAAGTCTGAATCACATCAGTTGCTACTAATCTGGGATTCATCGCTCCTCTTGCAAGTAATATCCTCCTCCGGTCACATGGGTCTGGCGTCCAGTCGGCCCATCCAAGGGTTTTAGCCCAGTCGCTCCGGGGCCTGGGAGTTTCGGGACAGTCGCACCAGGGCCTAGGTACCCAGTCGTCCGGGCGACTGGAAGCCTCCTTGGACCCTCTACTCCATGGCGAGTGAGACTGGTGATACACCCCCTAAGGCATATCCCCATCAATTAATATATGCTCTTTGTCGAAAAATATGCCCTATGTGGAGCGCTGCGCTGGAGATGCGGAGGGAAAACTTGGGTAGGATCTATGAGATCGATTTTTTTAATACAAGAAACATGTTCAAAAATTCTCAAAAAAAGTGACAATACACATCTTTGTTATATATGTGAGACCAAAAATTTGCTGCTTCAAAATTCGACCTACATTTAGAGGTGCAAAAAAGATAAGTTTGGAAGAGAATAGTGTGAAAAGTATTCACCTAAGATTGACACTATGTAACATCCCAAATTTTAAAACAAAGAAGAAAATGAATATCACTTTTTTAAAATTTTAGAGCCAACAAAAACTTTCATTGAACCACTTGATATGCATAGTACTCAAGTATGCATGATGTGATTTTTGCCATGATAGTTTGTTTGTTGTATTGAACATTTTTCAAAACCCTAAACCCTAACCTTTTCAAAACCCAAGAGGAACAAATAAAAAGAAAACAAAATAATAGGGTGAGGCATATGTGAGCAATTGGCCATATTTCCAGTATTGGCCTATGTCATATCTACTTCACCCAAATGGCTTTTGACCCTTAACAAACTTAGCCAAATACTAAAGGAACCCAAAAGAACACAATTTGGATCAAAGAGAAACCAAAATAAAAGAAAAAGAAAATAAAAATAGCATCACATATGAGGCTATGGCCATATTTGCAAATCTTTAACCTAGGCCTTTTTACTTTGTGCCAATGGTTTGGAAACATAACTAAACACTAAATAACACCTTTTGAATCAAGGAAGCACAAATCAAATCAAAAGAAATAGCAAAATTCACTCACATATGATAATGGTCAATTTTGACATTTACATCAGGGTACCCACTTTGAGCCCCTGTATTAATAAATTTTTAAACTAAACTCTCTCAACTCTTTGCACCTCATCCAAGACCTCATCAAGTTGAAAAGTTTTGATGTTCACCACATTGACTAGATCCTTTTCAGTTGCATAATATAATCAAGCAAAGTGGCAACACCAAATCAGATTTAAGATCATACACATTTTGGATTTTCTCAAACCACCTCCATTTTTCAAACCAACACCACCATTAAGTGCCCAGCATTATTCTTCTCAGTAAGAAACGGTGGTGATGATGATCACGGGGTGATGGCAGCGGAGAAAACACGACGATGTAGTGGATGATAACTTGTATGACGCAACGAGATCTCTCGATTGGCCCCTGTCGCCAATGCAACAGCTCTCAACGCTGCAAGATATTCGCAACTCCACACACTTGCGCACGTAGCCGCCGACCACGAAGCGGTAAGTTGCAACCGTCTAATTCCCAATGGAACAGCAGATCACACAAGACTTTTTCAGGATCTACACAATATCAAGCAATATGGTGTAGGGATTCAATAGTTTTGCATAAGCAAACAACTAAGAACTAGGGTTTATTTTAAACGTGGTCTAAAGCAGCTAGGGGGGCGTCCTGGTGACTTATATAGGAGTTCAGGACGACCTCAGGTCGAAAAAGTACAAAAATAACCGACCCAGAACAGATCCGGTCGAGACAGACTCGGATTGGTCCGGTTGGCGCCCGGTTAACCGGGCCAGGAACCGGGCTGTCCGGTCTGGGGTCCGGTCGGCCGGGCGCCAACCGAATCGTCCGGTCTGGCGGCCGGTCAACCGGGCGGAAACCGGGAAGTTGCGAGGTTTTCCGGTTTTGAGCCGGTACGAGCTTCGCATCCGGTTTGGCGCCCGGTCAACCGGGCCAGGGACCGGGCTGTCCGGTCTGGCGGCCGGTCTAACCGGGTGCTGGACCGGCCTGGACGTCTTCTTCTCCTCTCGCGCATGCCTCCCGCTCCTCCCTCGCGCGTCCATGAGATATCTTCATGTCCAGCTCCATGTCCAGCTTCACGTCCATCTTGACGTCCGTCTGCATGTCCAGCTGCTCCTCTCCTCCTCGTGCGATGCTCGTCTCCTCTTGATACATGATGATACATAAGTAATAGGACTTAGGCAGTATAAAGTTCTCATCAATCAAAGTACCGTTTAGAAACAAGTTCACCTGTTGTTTAAGTAGCTTCGCACGAGCCCTTGTAATTGGTCCAATCCGAACTTCATTGGACTTGAGCTTCACAGCAGGTTCATCTTCATCTATTAATGACGGAGGTAGTGGTGTAGTAGGGATGTCCTCATCATCTCCCCCCCTTCAAAAGGCGTCGACCTCGATGCTCCAAGGTCTTCTCCGTCATATGGTGTCAAATCAGCAACATTGAAAGAATTACTGACACCAAACTCATCAACTGGAAGATCTATCGAGTATGCATTATCATTGATCTTGGCAAGCACTTTGTAAGGACCAGCACCACGAGGCTTCAACTTAGACTTCCGCAGCTTCGGGAACCTATCCTTGCGAAAATGTACCCAGACCATATCACCAGGCTTGAACAACATCTCTTTGCGCTTCTTGTTCATCCTTGCAGCATTGCTCTGGCCTTTCTTCTCTATCAACTCTTTAGTCTTCACATGGATCTTACGCACAAAATCTGCCCTCTTGGATGCCTCCATATTAACTCTCTCGTGTATGGGCAAAGGCAACAAGTCAAGTGGAGTAATGGGTTTGAAATCATACACCACCTCAAAAGGACACAGCTCCGTGGTAGAATGTACCGCCCTATTGTAAGCAAACTCCACATGCGGCAAACACTCTTCCCACTCCTTCAGGTTCTTCTTGATCATGGATCTCAACAGTTGTGACAAGGTTCGATTCACCACCTCTGTTTGACCATCAGTTTGGGGATGACAAGTAGTACTGAACAGTAGCTTTGTCCCCAGCTTTCCCCAAAGTGTCATCCAGAAGTAGCTCATCAACTTCACATCACGATCAGAAACAATAGTCTTCGGGACTCCATGTAGTCGAACAATCTCCCTGAAAAACAGGTTATTAATATGCGACGCATCGTCGCTTTTGTGGCAGGCAATAAAGTGTGACATCTTAGAAAATCTGTCCACTACCACAAATATAGAATCATGGCTTCTCTTAGTACACGGCAAACCCAACACAAAATCCATACTTATATCCTCCCATGGTGTAGTAGGTGCCGGTAAACAAGTATACAAACCGTGAGGCTTCAGCTTGGACTTGGACTTGTTGCAAGTAATGCATCTCTTCACATACATGTCCACATCCCGCCTCATCTTTGGCCAATAAAAGTGATCAGCGAGCATGAGTAGCGTCTTCTCACGCCCAAAGTGACCCATCAAACCTCCAGCATGTGATTCCTGCAATAAGAGCAAACGCATAGACGATTCTGGAACACATAGTTTGTTAGCTCGAAACAAGAACCCATCATGTATGTGATATTTTTCCCATGCTTTACCAAGAGCACATAAGCGATATGGTTCAGCAAAATCATGATCAGTAGCATACAAATCACATAGTACTTCTAATCCAGGAATTTTAACATCACGTTGAGTTAATAGCATATTCTTCCTAGATAGAGCATCAACAACAATATTATCTTTTCCCTTATTATGCTTAATAATGTATGGAAAAGACTCAATGAACTCAACCCACTTAGCAAGACGCCTATGCAAAGTAGATTGGGCTTTCAGGTATTTCAAGGCTTCATGATCAGAATGTATGATAAATTCTTTTGGCCACAAATAATGTTGCCAAACCTCAAGAACTCTAATTAAAGCATACAATTCTTTATCATAGATAGGATAGTTCAACTTAGCACCAGAAAGTTTCTCAGAAAAATATGCAATTGGGCGACCCTCTTGCATCAACACACCACCAATTCCAATACCACTAGCATCACATTCAATCTCAAATTGCTTATTGAAATCAGGAAGTGCAAGCAACGGTGCATAAGTTAACAATCGTTTTAGTTCATCAAAAGCATGATCTTGGGCAACGCCACACTCAAATGCAACACCCTTTTTAGTCAATTCATTCAAAGTTGTAGCAATAGTACTAAAGTTGGGCACAAAACGGCGAAAAAACCCAGCGAGACCATGAAAACTTCTTACTTGACTCACATTCATGGGAGTAGGCCAATTTTGAATAGCTTCAATTTTAGACACATCTACTTCTACTCCATGCTTAGAGACAACATAACCCAGAAATATGACCTTATCTTTGCAAAATGTGCACTTCTCAAGATTACCATAGAGTTTAGTATCACGCAACACTTGCAAAACATGTCTAATATGTATAGTATGATCATCTTCATTGCGGCTGTAGATTAATATGTCATCAAAATACACAACCACAAATTTGCCAATAAAGTCACGCAAAACATGGTTCATCAGTCTCATGAAAGTGCTAGGTGCATTAGTCAAACCAAAAGGCATTACTAACCACTCATATAAAACAAATTTTGTTTTAAAGGTTGTTTTCCACTCATCCCCTTCTTTCATCCTAATTTGATGATAACCACTACGCAAATCAATTTTAGAGAACACAGCAACACCACTCAATTCATCTAGCATATCCTCTAAACGGGGAATAGGGTGACGATATCGAATAGTGATATTGTTTATAGCTCTACAATCTACGCACATACGCCATGTACCATCTTTCTTAGGAACTAGAATAGCAGGAACAGCACAAGGACTAAGGCTTATGCGGATATAACCTTTGCCGAGTAGCGCTTGTACTTGCTTCTGTATCTCCTTCGTTTCTTCGGGGTTCGTTCTATATGGTGCCCGATTGGGTAGCGAAGCTCCGGGAATCAAGTCGATTTGATGCTCAATACCTCGCAATGGTGGAAGTCCTGCGGGTACCTCATCCGGAAACACGTCGCCAAATTCCTGCAAAACATTAGAAACACCAAGAGGAAGAGGGGTCATGTCGTTAGAAACCAAAACCGTACCCCTGTACAAGAGCACAAGAGGCATGGCTGTAGGATCCTCACTAAATTCTCTCATGTCTTCTTTGGTGGCTAATGAGACTAAGGAATTCACTCTCTCACTTTTCGTTATATCACTCACAACATTACAATTCTCTCGCCTATCTAAAGATGCATCCTCCAAGTTTACTTCAATCTTCTGACGAGACTCATTGACAATTTGCTGTGGTGTCATAGGCTGTAAGTTAATCTTCTTGCCCTTAAACTCCAAGTGATATGTATTGGCACGGCCATTGTGTTGCACAGAACGGTCATAGAGCCAAGGCCGACCCAATAGTAGGTGACACACCGTCATAGGAACGACATCAAAATCAATGCAATCCTTATACGGTCCAATAGAAAATTCAACACGCACCATGTGGTTTACCTTCATCTCACCATTGTCGCTCAACCACTGAATATAGTATGGATGCGGGTGCGGTAGATACTTCAACTTCAGCTTGGTGCACAACTCCTTGCTTGCTAAATTGCGGCAACTCCCGCCATCAATAATGACCTTGCAAGCCTTGTCAGGACCAACTAAAGCTTTTGTTTGGAACAAATTGCAGCGCTGAGTAGATGCACTAGGCAACACATTAAGAGCACGCTGCGACACAACAATGGTACGAGCATCCGACGGGTATGCATCTTCACCATCAGTGTCATAGTCATCATCTTCTGGAGCATTAGGATCAACATCATCTCCAGTCTCATACTCATTGTCCTCATTGATAATCATGACTTTGCGGTTAGGACAATCCCTCTTGAAGTGACCTTTGCCACCACATGTGTGACAAACCATATCACGGTTACGCGCAGTAGACACATTAGAGCCACTCGTACTGGCAGCAGATTCGGACTTCTTTGTGTTAGACACATTGGAGACCGGCTTACTAGGCGGAGTAGAGTAAGGGGCGGAGCCCGTCGAAGGCGCCGGCGCCGCAGATGGGGCCGCGCGGGGTGTGAAACGCCCAGCTCCTGTAGCTCGTCCTTTGATCTTTGCTTCGTCAGCCAACTGTGATTCAGCTTCTCTTGCATGATGTAACAATTGATTCATATTGGTGTAGCTGTAATGACGAACAATGCCTTTGATATCATACTTCAAACCGTTCAGAAAACGCTGTGTTGTCATCTCGAGAGACTCACGGACATGGCCACGCTGCATAAGCATCTCCATCTCCATGTAGTATTCATCGACAGTCTTCACACCTTGTCTCAATAGAGTCAGCTTATCATATATATTTCGCAAGTAATTTGTAGGCACAAAGCGAGAAGTCGTCGCCTCCTTCATGGCAAGCCATGTGCGTATAGGTTGCTCACCATCCTCTTCACGATTACGAACAAAAGCATCCCACCAACGCAAAGCATAGCCATCAAATTCGGAAGAAGCAAGCTTGATCTTCCGATCTTCAGTATAATGTGGATGTAAGCTCCACAACTTCTCAATCTTGAGCTCCCAAGTGAGGTATTCTTCAACATCAGCTCCTCCTTCAAACTTGGGTATAAAAAACTTGGGTTTACCCAATCCATCTTCCTTATCTTGTCCACGACCATTGCGGCCAAGTGGAGCCCAACCGCGAGGACGATAACCATGTGGCGCACCACAAGCATTGTGTGCGTCATCTTGTAAGTCAGGATCGTCATCATCGTCTTGTTGTTGTTGTGCGGTCAAATTCTCAACAGCCAAGCGCAAATCAACAAGACTGCGCTGTACGTCCGTCATTCGATCTTGCATTGTAGTGACGGTTACATGAGTAGCATCCAGCTTTTGGGAGATCTCTTGGACCGTCCCCTTAAGTTCCTCATCCTGAGCGCGAAATTCACGTCGCATCTCATTACGAAGAGCCTCATACTCCCTCCATGTGATGATATCCGCAGCACTCTTGTTTTCCTGGTTAACAAGTTTATGATCACTAGCAGACATCGTTAATAGGTTAGTGCACTAAATCAAAAATATATGGTGGTACTCTCACAACTCACTCAAAACTGATAAGAAAAGGAGATCTTACCGTTCCAAAGTAAATTAGTGTTGCGTACCACTTGTAGTAACAACTAGTGCACGGATGTAGCGAAGCGAATATCAAGGGTATAAGAACAAATCACACGGCAAAGCAGGATATACGTGGGGCTGTAGGTGGGCTACCTATTTGCACCAATAACAAGCTCTAGCGCTGACCATAGACAACCAATGATACTCACACAAGGCGATATAATGGGGCAATGCAACTATTTGGAGGAAAGGTTGCAATGCACTAGAGAGACGCTAGCAAAGCTCAACGAGACAGGCACAAGATTGCTCAACTACGGGTGCAGTAAAGTAAACTTAGGCCTTCACTTGATTCAACTAGCACTTGATTTTTCTTTTTGTATAACACACGCAGCTATGTAGCTCTTTTTGCTTCTTTTCAATTTTCTCTTTTTTTAATTTTTGACTCAACTCCTTGATAACACGGCCAACAAAAAAATGCAAAGCACCAAACCCTAATGAGCAGCCTGACGAGCGGTAAAACTAGTATCTTCTGGGGAAGTTCCTAGTCACGTATATCGATAGGCTGTGGCTATGGTTGGGAAAAGCACACTGTATGCTATGTGGACTCGGAGTAACAAAAACTGACACGACTTGATAATGTAAACACAAGATGATAGAGTAAACTCAAACCCTAGAAACTAGATGGAAGAAAAAAATACGCAAAAACAACTACGAAAAGCAACTAAAACTCGAAATTAGTGCAATCTAAGGCTATGGCAAACCCTAACCCTAATATTTTTGGCTTTTTCTGGATAGGAAAACACTCACAACTCAACTATGGGGTGGATTGTGGATGGCTTCCGAGGAAAACTGGAGCTCTGATACCAAGATGATATGGGGTGGCCTGATCTTCTCAGTAAGCAACGGTGGTGATGATGATCACGGGGTGATGGCAGTGGAGAAAACACGACGATGTAGTGGATGATAACTTGTATGACTCAACGAGATCTCTCGATTGGTCCCTGTCGCCAATGCAACAGCTCTCAACCCTGCAAGATATTCGCAACTCCACACACTTGCGCACGTAGCCGCCGACCACGAAGCGGTAAGTTGCAACCGTCTAATTCCCAATGGAACAGCAGATCACACAAGACTTTTTCAGGATCTACACAATATCAAGCAATATGGTGTAGGGATTCAATAGTTTTGCATAAGCAAACAACTAAGAACTAGGGTTTATCTTAAACATGGTCTAAAGCAGCTAGGGGGGCGTCCTGGTGACTTATATAGGATTTCAGGATGACCTCAGGTCGAAAAAGTACAAAAATAACCGACCCAGAACAGATCTGGTCGAGACAGACTCGGATTGGTCCGGTTGGCGCCCGGTTGACCGGGCCAGGAACCGGGCTGTCCGGTCTGGGGTCCGGTCGGCCGGGCGCCAACCGGATCGTCCGGTGTGGCGGCCGGTCAACCGGGCGGAAACCGGGAAGTTGCGAGGTTTTCCGGTTTTGAGCCGGTACGAGCTTCGCATCCGGTTTGGCGCCCGGTCAACCGGGCCAGGGACCGGGCTGTCCGGTCTGGCGGCCGGTCTAACCGGGTGCTGGACCGGCCTGGACGTCTTCTTCTCCTCTCGCGCATGCCTCCCGCTCCTCCCTCACGCGTCCATGAGATATCTTCATGTCTAGCTCCATGTCCAGCTTCACGTCCATCTTGACGTCCGTCTTCATGTCCAGCTGCTCCTCTCCTCCTCGTGCGATGCTCGTCTCCTCTTGATACCTGATGATACATAAGTAATAGGACTTAGGCAGTATAAAGTTCTCATCAATCAAAGTACCGTTCAGAAACAAGTTCACCTGTTGTTTAAGTAGCTTCGCACGAGCCCTTGTAATTGGTCCAATCCGAACTTCATTGGAATTGAGCTTCACAGCAGGTTCATCTTCATCTATTAATGACGGAGGTAGTGGTGTAGTAGGGATGTCCTCATCAGCTGTAACTCCGTCGCCACCATCGCCATGCCCGCGCACCTCGGACTCGCTCGACCGCTATAAAAAGAACTGTCCCCTTGTTGATTTCTGCACACCACTCGCCTCTCCTCTCATCTCTTAGCCTCCTCGACCTCTCGCCCCACCACATTGTCCTCTCCCTCGCCGGAATTTCATCATCGACCGACGCAGCAGTAGCAAGACGAAGCTAACGAGTTCGTCCACCTCAGCCTCTCCCACGACCACCATCTGCTTCGCCATCATCTTCCACGTCGATCGCCACCGACGCCAAGCCTTGCCGGAGCACAGGTGACCCTCTGATACGTCTCAAACGTATCTATAATTTCTTATGTTCCATGCTACTTTTATGATGATACTCACATGTTTCATACACATTATATGTCATTATTATGCATTTTCCGGCACTAACCTATTAACGAGATGCCGAAGAGCCGATTCTTTGTTTCTGCTGTTTTTGGTTTCAGAAATCCTAGTAAGGAAATATTCTCGGAATTGGACGAAATCAACGCCCAGGGTCCTATTTTTGCACGAAGCTTCCAGAAGACCGAGGGGGAAACGAAGTGGGGCCACGAGGCGGCCAGACAACAGGGCGGCGTGGCCTGGCCCCTGGCCGCGCGGCCCTAGCGTCTGGGCCCCTCGTGACGCCCCTTGACCTACCTCTTCGCCTACTTAAGGCTCTGTCGATAATAGCCCCAGTACCGAGAGCCACGATACGGAAAACCTTCCAGAGACGCCGCCGCCGTGATACGTCTCAAACGTATCTATAATTTCTTATGCTCCATGCTACTTTTATGATGATACTCACATGTTTTATACACATTAGATGTCATTATTATGCATTTTCCGGCACTAACCTATTAACGAGATGCCAAAGAGCCAGTTGCTGTTTTCTGCTGTTTTTGGTTTCAGAAATCCTAGTAAGGAAATATTCTCGGAATTGGACGAAATCAACGCCCAGGGTCCTATTTTTGCACGAAGCTTCCAGAAGACCGAGGGGGAAAGGAAGTGGGGCCACGAGGCGCCACCACACTAGGGCGGCGCGGCCCAGCCCCTGGCCGCGCCGACCTAGAGTGTGGGGCCCTCGTGTGGCCCCCCGCGTTGCCCTTCCGCCTACTTAAAGCCTTCGTCGCGAAACCCCCAGTACCGAGAGCCACATATGCGGAAAACCTTCCAGAGACGCCGCCTCCGCCAATCCCATCTCGGGGGATTCAGGAGATCGCCTCCGGCACCTTGCCGGAGAGGGGAATCATCTCCCGGAGGACTCTACACCGCCATGGTCGCCTCTGGATTGATGTGTGAGTAGTTCACCCCTGGACTATGGGTCCATAGCAGTAGCTAGATGGTTGTCTTCTCCTCATTGTGCTATCATTGTCTGATCTTGTGAGCTGCCTATCATGATCAAGATCATCTATCTGTAAAGCTACATGTGCGTTTGTTGGGATCCGATGGATAGAGAATACTATGTTATGTTGATTATCAATCTATTATCTATGTGTTGTTTATGATCTTGCATGCTCTCCGTTATTAGTAGAGGCTCTGGCCAAGTTTTTACTCTTAACTCCAAGAGGGAGTATTTATGCTCGATAGTGGGTTCATGCCTCCATTAAATGCAGGACGATGTGAGAAAGTTCTAAGGTTGTGGATGTGCTGTTGCCACTAGGGATAAAACATTGATGCTATGTCCGAGGATGTAGTTATTGATTACATTACGCACCATACTTAATGCAATTGTCTGTTGTTTACAACTTAATACCGGAAGGGGTTCGGATGATAACCTGAAAGTGGACTTTTTAGGCATAGATGCATGCTGGATAGCGGTCTATGTACTTTGTCGTAATGCCCAATTGAATCTCACAATACTCATCATGTCATGTATGTGCATTGTCATGCCCTCTCTATTTGTCAATTGCCCAACTGTAATTTGTTTACCCAATATGCTATTTATCTTATGGGAGAGACACCTCTAGTGAACTGTGGACCCCGGTCCATTCTTTTACATCGAATACAATTTACTGCAATACTTGTTCTACTGTTTTCTGCAAATAATCATCATCCACACTATACATCTAATCCTTTGTTACAGCAAGCCGGTGAGATTGAAAACCTCACTGTTTCGTTGGGGCAAAGTACTTTGGTTGTGTTGTGCAGGTTCCACGTTGGCGCCGGAATCCCTGGTGTTGCGCCGCACTACATCTCGCCGCCATCAACCTTCAACGTGCTTCTTGGCTCCTACTGGTTCGATAAACCTTGGTTTCTTACTGAGGGAAAACTTGCTGCTGTACACATCATACCTTCCTCTTGGGGATCCCAACATCACAAGGAAGCTACTACGCCCACATCATCTGTGCGCAAGGAGCTCTTTTTCTGGCGCCGTTGCCGGGGAGATCAAGACACGCTGCAAGGGGAGTCTTCACATCGCAATCTCTTTACTTTGTTTTTTGCCTTGCTTTATTTTATTTACTACTTTGTTTGCTGCACTAAAACAAAACACAAAAAAATTAGTTGCTAGTTTTACTTTATTTACTATCTTGTTTGCTATATCAAAAACACAAAAAAATTAGTTACTTGCATTTACTTTACTTATTTCATCATGTTTCCTCCTAAGTTCACTCTAAAAAACATACCGGTAGGACAAGGGTCTATTATTGGGAGAGATAATATAGAGGAATTTTTCACTCATGTTAGTATGGTTGAAGATTTTGAAGAAAGACACTTGGTAGAACTTGCTCCTACTTATGAAATTGCTGCTGCTTCTTTAGTACACATGATAGAAGCTAAATTTGTTAATCTCAATCCTATAATACAACATATGTTTCTTACACTAGGAGATATGGAAGAAGGAGAAAAGAAAGATTTTGTTTTAGAAACCCTTCTCAAAGAATTTGGAGGTATAGCAAGAGAAGCTAGAAAAGTTTTTACTAAATATAATATGCTTGGCTCTTATACCAACTTTGCTAGTATCCTTGAAAAAATGGATATGGATAGAATAAGGTACACTAATAATGTTAATGATGGTGGGGAGATTAAAGTACCGATACCTATTAAGCTCCTAGGAATGCATGAAGCATTAGAAAAGAATTTTGATTGGATTGTTCCTGAAAATTTGTTTGATGAGAATAGCAAGCCTAAGAGTAATGTAAAAGGAGCCTCTGAAACTTACATAGATAAGATACAATGCATTGATGCTTCATCTCTTGATAATACTTGATACACACTTTCTGCGCCTAGCTGAAAGGCGTTAAAGAAAAGCGCTTATGGGAGACAACCCATGTTTTTACTACAGTACTTTTATTTTATATTTGAGTCTTGGAAGTTGTTTACTACTGTAGCAACCTCTCCTTATCTTAGTTTTATTGCATTGTTGTGCCAAGTAAAGTCTCTAATAGAAGTATGATACTAGATTTGGATTACTGCACAGAAACAGTTTTCTTTGCTGTCACGAATTTGGGTCTAATTCTCTGTAGGTAACTCAGAAAATTATGCCAATTTACGTGAGTGATCCTCAGATATGTACGCAACTTTCATTAGTTTTAAGTTTTCTCATCTGAGCAAGTCTGGTGCATGTTAAAAATTCGTCTTTACGAACTGTTCTCTTTTGACAGATTCTGCCTTTTATTTTGCATTGCCTGTTTTGTCATGCTTGATGGATTTTTCGATTCCATTGACTTTCAGTAGCTTTGTGAAATGTCCAGAAGTATAAAGAATGATTGTGTCACCTCTGAATATGTGAATTTTAATTGTGCACTAACCCTCTAATGAGTTGCTTTGAGTTTGGTGTGGAGGAAGTTTTCAAGGATCAAGAGAGGAGGATGATACAACATGATCAAGGAGAGTGAAAGCTCTAAGCTTGGGGATGCCCCGGTGGTTCACCCCTGCATATATCAAGAAGACTCAAGCGTCTAAGCTTGGGGATGACCAAGGCATCCCCTTCTTCATCGACAACATTATCAGGTTCCTCCCCTGAAACTATATTTTTATTCCGTCACATCTTATGTACTTTGCTTGGAGCGTCTGTTTGTTTTTGTTTTTGTTTTTTTTGAATAAAATGGATCCTACCATTCATTGTGTGGGAGAGATACACGCTCCGCTGTTGCATATGGACAAATATGTCCTTAGGCTTTACTCATAGTATTCATGGCGAAAGTTTCTTCTTCGTTAAATTGTTATATGGTTGGAAATTGGAAAATGATATATGTGGTAATTGGTATAATATCTTGAATAATGTGATACTTGGCAATTGTTGTGCTCATGTTTAAGCTCTTGCATCATATACTTTGCACCTATTAATGAAGAAATACATAGAGCATGCTAAAATCTGATTTGCATGTTTGGTTTCTAAGGTCTAGATAATTTCTAGTATTGAGTTTGAACAACAAGGAAGACGGTGTAGACTCTTATAATGTTTACAATATGTCTTTTATGTGAGTTTTGCTGCACCGCTTCATCCTTGTGTTTGTTTCAAATAAACCTTGCTAGCCTAAACCTTGTATCGAGAGGGAATACTTCTCATGCATCCAAAATCCTTGAGCCAACCACTATGCCATTTGTGTCCACCATACCTACCTACCACATGGTATTTCTCCGCCATTCCAAAGTAAATTGCTTGAGTGCTACCTTTAAAATTTCCATTCTTCACCTTTACAATATATAGCTCATGGGACAAATAGCTTAAAAACTATTGTGATATTGAATATGTACTTATGCACTTTATCTCTTATTAAGTTGCTTGTTGTGCGATAACCATGTTCCTGGGGACGCCATCAACTACTCTTTGTTGAATATCATGTGAGTTGCTATGCATGTTCGTCTTGTCTGAAGTAAGGGAGATTTACCACTCATTTAATGGTTAGAGCATGCATAATGTTAGAGAAGAACATTGGGCCGCTAACTAAAGCCATGATCCATGGTGGAACTTTCAGTTTTGGACATATATCCTCAATCTCATATGAGAACATTAACTGTTGCTACATGCTTATGCATTAAAGAGGAGTCCATTATCTGTTGTCTATGTTGTCCCGGTATGGATGTCTAAGTTGAGAATAATAAAAAGCGAGAAATCCAATGCGAGCTTTCTCCTTAGACCTTTGTACAGGCGGCATAGAGGTACCCCTTTGTGACACTTGGTTAAAACATGTGCATTGCAATGATAATCCCGGTAATCCAAGCTAATTAGGACAAGGTGCGGGCACTATTAGTATACTATGCATGAGGCTTGCAACTTGTAAGATACAATTTACATAACTCATATGCTTTATTACTACCGTTGACAAAATTGTTTCTTGTTTTCAAAATCAAAGCTCTAGCACAAATATAGCAATCGATGCTTTCCTCTTTGAAGGACCTTTCTTTTACTTTTATGTTGAGTCAGTTCACCTATCTGTCTCCACCTCAAGAAGCAAACACTTGTGTGAACTGTGCATTGATTCCTACATACTTGCATATTGCACTTGTTATATTACTTTACATTGACAATATCCATGCGATATACATGTTACAAGTTGAAAGCAACCGCTGAAACTTCATCTTCCTTTGTGTTGCTTCAATACCTTTACTTTGAATTATTGCTTTATGAGTTAACTCTTATGCAAGACTTATTGATGCTTGTCTTGAAGTACTATTCATGAAAAGTCTTTGCTTTATGATTCAATTGTTTACTCATGTCATTTACCATTGTTTCAAATCGCTGCATTCATTACATGTGCTTACAATAGTATTGATCAAGATTATGTTGGTAGCATTGTCACTAAGAAATTATCTTTGTTATCGTTTACCTACTCGGGACGAGTAGGAACTATGCTTGGGGATGCTTGATACGTCTCAAACGTATCTATAATTTCTTATGTTCCATGCTATGATGATACTCACATGTTTTATACACATTATATGTCATTATTATGCATTTTTCGGCACTAACCTATTAACGAGATGCCGAAGAGCCAGTTGTTGTTTTCTGCTGTTTTTGGTTTCAGAAATCCTAGTAAGGAAATATTCTCGGAATTGGACGAAATCAACGCCCAGGGTCCTATTTTTGCACGAAGCTTCCAGAAGACCGAGGGGGAAAGGAAGTGGGGCCACGAGGCACCGCCACACTAGGGCGGCGCGGCCCAGCACCTGGCCGCGCCGACCTAGCGTGTGGGGCCCTCGTGTGGCCTCCCGCGTTGCCCTTCCGCCTACTTAAAGCCTTCGTCGCGAAACCCCCAGTACCGAGAGCCACGATACGAAAAACCTTCCAGAGATGCCGCCGCCGCCAATCCCATCTCGGGGGATTCAGGAGATCGCCTCCGGCACCCTTCCGGAGAGGGGAATCATCTCCCGGAGGACTCTACACCGCCATGGTCGCCTCTGGATTGATGTGTGAGTAGTTCACCCCTGGACTATGGGTCCATAGCAGTAGCTAGATGGTTGTCTTCTTCTCATTGTGCTATCATTGTCTGATCTTGTGAGCTGCCTATCATGATCAAGATCATCTATCTGTAAAGCTACATGTGCATTTGTTGGGATCCGATGGATAGAGAATACTATGTTATGTTGATTATCAATCTATTATTTATGTGTTGTTTATGATCTTGCATGCTCTCCGTTATTAGCAGAGGCTCTGGCCAAGTTGTTACTCTTAACTCCAAGAGGGAGTATTTATGCTCGATAGTGGGTTCATGCCTCCATTAAATCTGGGACAGTGACAGAAAGTTCTAAGGTTGTGGATGTGCTGTTGCCACTAGGGATAAAACATTGATGCTATGTCCGTGGATGTTGTTATTGATTACATTACGCACCATACTTAATGCAATTGTCTGTTGTTTACAACTTAATACCGGAAGGGGTTCGGATGATAACCTGAAAGTGGACTTTTTAGGCATAGATGCATGCTGGATAGCGGTCTATGTACTTTGTCGTAATGCCCAATTGAATCTCACAATACCCATCATGTCATGTATGTGCATTGTCATGCCCTCTCTATTTGTCAATTACCCAACTGTAATTTGTTTACCCAATATGCTATTTATCTTATGGGAGAGACACCTTGATGTCTACGGGAGCTTCTATTCTTGTAGACAGTGTTGGGCCTCCAAGAGCAGAGGTTTGTAGAACAGCAGCAAGTTTCCCTTAAGTGGATCACCCAAGGTTTATCGAACTCAGGGAGGAAGAGGTCAAAGATATCCCTCTCATGCAACCCTGCAACCACAAAGCAAGAAGTCTCTTGTGTCCCCAACACACCTAATAGGTGTACTAGTTCGGCGAAGAGATAGTGAAATACAGGTGGTATGAATAAATAGTAGCAGTAGCAATGGCACCAGAAAAGTGCTTTTCCCAGGATAGTAAACAAGCAGTAGTAACGCAGTAAAGCAGTAAACAAGCAGCGATAGCAGTATTTAGGAACAAGGCCTATGGATTAGACTTTCACTAGTGGACACTCTCAACATTGATCACGTAACAGAATAGATAAATGCATACTCTACACTCTTGTTGGATGATGAACACATTGCGTAGGATTACACGAATCCTCAATGCCGGAGTTAACAAGCTCCACAATTCAATGTTCATATTTAAATAACCTTAGAGTGCATGAAAGATCAATTCGACTAAACCAAGTACTAACATAGTATGCACACTGTCACCTTCACACTATGTAGGAGGAATAGATCACATCAATACTATCATAGCAATAGTTAACTTCATAATCTACAAGAGATCATAATCATAGCATACGCCAAATACTAACACGGATGCACACACTGTCACCATTACACCGTGCAGGAGGAATAAAACTACTTTAATAACATTGCTAGAGTAGCACATAGATAAATTGTGATACAAAACACATTGCAATCATAAAGAGATATAAATAAGCACTTCACTATGCTCTTCATAACAGTGAATAAGTATTCTGTGAAATATAGCCTAAGAGACCCACACGGTGCACACACTGTCACCTTTACACACGTGGGACAAGGAGTCTCCGGAGATCACATAAGTAAAATTCACTTGACTAGCATAATGACATCTAGATTACAAGCATCATCATATGAATCTCAATCATGTAAGGCAGCTCATGAGATTATTGTATTGAAGTACATAGGAGAGAGATGAACCACATAGCTACCGGTACAGCCCCGAGCCTCGATGGAGAACTACTCCCTCCTCATGGGAGACAGCAGCGGTGATGAAGATGGCGGTGGTGTCGATGGAGAAGCCTTCCGGGGGCACTTCCCTGCTCCGGCAGCGTGCCGGAACAGAGACTCCTGTCCCCCAGATCTTGGCTTCGCGATGGCGGCGGCTACAGAAGGTTTCTGTGGGTTTCGTCGAACGTATCAGGGTTTTCGCGACGGAGGCTTTAAATAGGCGGAAGGGAGGCGTCAGAGGGCTTGTGGGGCCACCACACCATAGGGTGGCGCGGCCAGGGCCTGGGCCGCGCCACCTGCATGTGTGGGGCCCACAAGGCCCTCCTCTGGCGGCTCTCGGGTGTTCTGGATGCTTCCGGGCAAAATAGGAACCTGGGCGTTGATTTCGTCCAATTCCGAGAATATTTCTTTACTAGGATTTCTGAAACCAAAAACAGCAGAAAACAGGAACTGGCACTGCGGCATCTCGTTAATAGGTTAGTGCCGGAAAATGCATAATAATAACATATAATGTGTATAGAACATGTAGATATCATCAATAACGTGGCATGGAACATAAGAAATTATCGATACGTCGGAGACGTATCAGCATCCCCAAGCTTAGTTCCTGCTCGTCCCGAGCAGGTAAACGATAACAAAGATAATTTCTGAAGTGACATGCCATCATAACCTTGATCATACTATTGTAAGCATATGTAATGAATGCAGCGATGAAAACAATGGTAATGACATGAGTAAACAACTGAATCATAAAACAAAGACTTTTCATGAATAGTACTTCAAGAGAAGCATCAATAAGTCTTGCATAAGAGTTAACTCATAAAGCAATAATTCAAAGTAAAGGTATTGAAGCAACATAAAGGAAGATGAAGTTTCAGCGGTTGCTTTCAACTTGTAACATGTATATCTCATGGATAGTTGTCAATGCAAAGCAATATAACAAGTGCAATATGCAAGTATGTAGGAATCAATGCACAGTTCACACAAGTGTTTGCTTCTTGAGGTGGAGAGAAATAGGTGAACTGACTCAACATAAAAGTAAAAGAATGGTCCTTCAAAGAGGAAAGCATTGATTGCTATATTTGTGCTAGAGCTTTGGTTTTGAAAACAAGAAACAATTTTGTCAACGGTAGTAATAAAGCATATGAGTTATGTAAGTTATATCCTACAAGTTGCAAGCCTCATGCATAATATACTAATAGTGCCCGCACCTTGTCCTAATTAGCTTGGATTTACATGGATTATCATAGCATAGCACATGTTTCAACCAAGTGTCACAAAGGGGTACCTCTATGCCGCCTGTACAAAGGTCTAAGGAGAATGCTCGCATTGGATTTCTCGCTTTTGGTTATTCTCAACTTAGACATCCATACCGGGACAACATAGACAACAGATAATGGACTCCTCTTTTAATGCATAAGCATTCAACAACAGATAATATTCTCATAAGAGAGTGAGGTATGTTGTCCAAACTGAAACTTCCACCATGGATCATGGCTTTAGTTAGCGGCCCAATGTTCTTCTCTAACAATATGCATACTCAAACCATTTGATCATGATAAATCACTCTTACTTCAGACAAGACGAACATGCATAGCAACTCACATGATATTCAACAAAGAAATAGTTGATGGCGTCCCCAGAAACATGGTTATCGCACAACAAGCAACTTAATAAGAGATAAAGTGCATAAGTACATATTCAATACCACGATAGTTTTTAAGCTATTTGTCCCATGAGCTATATATTGTAAAGGTAAAGAATGGAAATTTTAAAGGTAGCACTCAAGCAATTTACTTTGGAATGGCGGAGAAATACCATGTAGTAGGTAGGTATGGTGGACACAAATGGCATAGTGGTTGGCTCAAGGATTTTGGATGCATGAGAAGTATTCCCTCTCGATACAAGGTTTAGGCTAGCAAGGTTATTTGAAACAAACACAAGGATGAACTGGTGCAGTAAAACTCACATAAAAGACATATTGTAAACATTATAAGACTTTACACCGTCTTCCTTGTTGTTCAAACTCAATACTAGTAATTATCTACACCTTAGAGAGACCAATTATGCAAACCAAATTTTAGCAAGCTCTATGTATTTCTTCATTAATAGGTTGAAAGTATATGATGCAAGAGCTTAAACATGAGCAAAACAATTGCCAAGTATCACATTATCCAAGACATTTTAGCAATTACTACATGTATCATTTTCCAATTCCAACCATATAACAATTTAACGAAGCAGTTTCAACCTTCGCCATGAACACTAAAAGTAAAGCTAAGAACACATGTGTTCATATGAACCAGCGGAGCGTGTCTCTCTCCCACACAAGCATGATTTAATCCAATTTATTCAAAGACAAACAAAAATAAAAGCACACAGACGCTCCAAGTAAAGCACATAAGATGTGACTGAATAAAAATATAGTTTCAGGGGAGGAACCTGATAATGTTATCGATGAAGAAGGGGATGCCTTGGGCATCCCCAAGCTTAGATGCTTGAGTCTTCTTGAAATATGGAGGGATGAACCACCGGGGCATCCCCAAGCTTAGAGCTTTCACTCTTCTTGATCATAGTATCATCCTCCTCTCTTGACCCTTGAAAACTTCCTTCACACCAAACTTCTCATAAACTTCATTAGAGGGGTTAGTACATAATCAAAAACTCACATGTTCAGAGGTGACACAATCATTCTTAACACTTCTGGACATTGCTCAAAGCTACTGGAAGGTAATGGAACAAAGAAATCCACCCAACACAGCGAAAGAAGCAATGCGAAATAAAAGGCAGAATCTGTCAAAAAAGAACAGTCCGTAAAGACGAATTTCTAATAAATACTTCCGTTGCTCAAATCAGAAAACTCATATCTAATGAAAGTTGCGTACATATCTGAGGAACACGTACGTAAATTGGCATATTTTTCTGAGTTACCTACAGAGAAAACAGCCCAGATTCGTGACAGATAGAAATCTGTTTCTGCGCAGAAATCCAAATCTAGTATCAACCTTCGATTAGAGGCTTCACTTGGCACAACAAAACACAAAACTAAGATAAGGAGGGGTTGCTACAGTAGTAAACAACTTCGAAGACACAAATATAAAACAAAGTACTGTAGCAAAATAACACATGGGTTATCTCCCAAGAAGTTCTTTCTTTATAGCCATTAAGATGGGCTCAGCAGTTTTAATGATGCACTCGCAAGAAATAGTATTTGAAGCAAAAGAGAGCATCAAGAGGCAAATTCAAAGCACATTTAAGTCTAACATGCTTCCTATGAAAAGGAATCTTGTAAATAAACAAGTTCAAGAAGAGCAAAGTGACAAGCATAGGAAGATAAAACAAGTGTAGCTTCAAAAAAATTAGCATATAGAGAGGCATTTTAGTAACATGAAAATTTCTACAACCATATTTTCCTCTCTCATAATAACTTTCAGTAGTATCATGAGCAAACTCAACAATATAACTATCACATAAAGCATTCTTATCATGAGTCTCATGCATAAAATTATTACTCTCCACATAAGCATAATCAATTTTATTAGTAATAGTGGGAGCAAATTCAACAAAGTAGCTATCATCAAATATAGGAGGCATATTATAATCATAATCAAATTTATCCTCCATAGTAGGTGGTACCAAAAGACTACTATCATTATAATCATCATAAATAGGAGGCAAAGTATCATCAAAGTAAATTTTCTCCTCCATGCTTGCGGGACTAAAAAGATCATGCTCATCAAAACTAGCTTCCCCAAGCTTAGAATTTTCCATAGCATTAGCAACAATAGTGTTCAAAACATTCATATTAATAACATTCCCATTAGCATGCATATAAAGTTCCATGGGTTTTTTAATTCTCTCTTCAAACACATCATGTCCTAATTCAAGATAAAGCTCATAAAGATCTCTCATATTTTTGTTGTTTTCCATTATGCCTAACTAGTGTAAACAAGAAACAAAAAGTTGCAATTGCAGGATCTAAAGGAAATAGCTTCGAGCACAAACACAATGGCGCCAGAAAGAAATCTTGTTACCTGGAACCGAAGTATGAGTGCCTTTTACCTTTCCTCCCCGGCAACGGCGCCAGAAAAGTGCTTGATGTCTACGGGAGCTTCTATTCTTGTAGACAGTGTTGGGCCTCCAAGAGCAGAGGTTTGTAGAACAGCAGCAAGT
Source organism: Lolium perenne (assembly GCF_019359855.2). Lineage (NCBI taxonomy): Eukaryota > Viridiplantae > Streptophyta > Magnoliopsida > Poales > Poaceae > Lolium > Lolium perenne. The sequence goes on along the minus strand of NC_067248.2, from coordinate 189,804,878 downwards.
TTCCCTTAAGTGGATCACCCAAGGTTTATCGAACTCAGGGAGGAAGAGGTCAAAGATATCCCTCTCATGCAACCCTGCAACCACAAAGAAAGAAGTCTCTTGTGTCCCCAACACACCTAATAGGTGTACTAGTTCGGCGAAGAGATAGTGAAATACAGGTGGTATGAATAAATAGTAGCAGTAGCAATGGCACCAGAAAAGTGCTTTTCCCAGGATAGTAAACAAGCAGTAGTAACGCAGTAAAGCAGTAAACAAGCAGCGATAGCAGTATTTAGGAACAAGGCCTAGGGATTAGACTTTCACTAGTGGACACTCTCAACATTGATCACATAACAGAATAGATAAATGCATACTCTACACTCTTGTTGGATGATGAACACATCGTGTAGGATTACACGAATCCTCAATGCCGGAGTTAACAAGCTCCACAATTCAATGTTCATATTTAAATAACCTTAGAGTGCATGAAAGATCAATTCGACTAAACCAAGTACTAACATAGTATGCACACTTTCACCTTCACACTATGTAGGAGGAATAGATCACATCAATACTATCATAGCAATAGTTAACTTCATAATCTACAAGAGATCATAATCATAGCATACGCCAAGTACTAACACGGATGCACACACTGTCACCATTACACCGTGCAGGAGGAATAAAACTACTTTAATAACATTGCTAGAGTAGCACATAGATAAATTGTGATACAAAACACATTGCAATCATAAAGAGATATAAATAAGCACTTCACTATGCTCTTCATAACAGTGAATAAGTATTCTGTGAAATATAGCCTAAGAGACCCACACGGTGCACACACTGTCACCTTTACACACGTGGGACAAGGAGTCTCCGGAGATCACATAAGTAAAATTCACTTGACTAGCATAATGACATCTAGATTACAAGCATCATCATATGAATCTCAATCATGTAAGGCAGCTCATGAGATTATTGTATTGAAGTACATAGGAGAGAGATGAACCACATAGCTACCGGTACAGCCCCGAGCCTCGATGGAGAACTACTCCCTCCTCATGGAAGACAGCAGCGGTGATGAAGATGGCGGTGGTGTCGATGGAGAAGCCTTCCGGGGGCACTTCCCTGCTCCGGCAGCGTGCCGGAACAGAGACTCCTATCCCCCAGATCTTGGCTTCGCGATGGCGGCGGCTACAGAAGGTTTCTGTGGGTTTCGTCGAACGTATCAGGGTTTTCACGACGGAGGCTTTAAATAGGCGGAAGGGAGGCGTCAGAGGGCTTGTGGGGCCACCACACCATAGGGTGGCTGATACGTCTCCGACGTATCGATAATTTCTTATGATCCATGCCACATTATTGATGTTATCTACATGTTTTATGCACACTTTATGTCATATTCGTGCATTTTCTGGAACTAACCTATTAACAAGATGCCGAAGTGCCGCTTGTCAGTTTTCTGCTGTTTTTGGTTTCAGAAATCCTAGTAACGAAATATTCTCGGAATTGGACGAAATCAAAGCCCAGGGGCCTATTTTTCCACGAAGCTTCCAGAAGTCCGAAGGAGAGACGAAGAGGGGCCACGGGGTGGCCAAACCCTAGGGCGGCGCGGCCCCCCCCTTGGCCGCGCCGGCCTATGGTGTGGGCCCCCCGTGCCGCCTCTTGACCTGCCCTTCCGCCTACAAATAGCCTCCGTGACGAAACCCCCAGTACCGAGAGCCACGATACGGAAAACCTTACTGAGACGCCGCCACCGCCGATCCCATCTCGGGGGATCCAGGAGATCGCCTCCGGCACCCTGCCGGAGAGGGGATTCATCTCCCGGACGACTCTACACCGCCATGGTCGCCTCCGGAGTGATGAGTGAGTAGTCTACCCCTGGACTATGGGTCCATAGCAGTAGCTAGATGGTTGTCTTCTCCCCATTGTGCTATCATTGTCGGATCTTGTGAGCTGCCTAACATGATCAAGATCATCTATCTGTAATTCTATATGTTGCGTTTGTTGGGATCCGATGAATAGAGAATACTTGTTATGTTGATTATCAAAGTTATATGTACGTGTTGTTTATGATCTTGCATGCTTTCCGTTACTAGTAGATGCTCTGGCCAAGTAGATGCTTGTAACTCCAAGAGGGAGTACTTATGCTCGATAGTGGGTTCATGCCTGCATTCACACCGGGACAAGTGATGAAAGTTCTAAGGTTGTGTTGTGCTGTTGCCACTAGGGATAAAACATTGATGCTATGTCTAAGGATGTAGTTGTTGATTACATTACGCACCATACTTAATGCAATTGTCTGTTGCTTTGCAACTTAATACTGGAGGGGGTTCGGATGATAACCTGAAGGTGGACTTTTTAGGCATAGATGCAGTTGGATGGCGGTCTATGTACTTTGTCGTAATGCCCAATTAAATCTCACTATACTCATCATGATATGTATGTGCATGGTCATGCTCTCTTTATTTGTCAATTGCCCAACTGTAATTTGTTCACCCAACATGTTGTTCGTCTTATGGGAGAGACACCTCTAGTGAACTGTGGACCCCGGTCCAATTCTCTTTACTGAAATACAATCTACTGCAATACTTGTTCTACTGTTTTCTGCAAACAATCATCTTCCACACAATACGGTTAATCCTTTGTTACAGCAAGCCGGTGAGATTGACAACCTCACTGTTTCGTTGGGGAAAAGTACTTTGGTTGTGTTGTGCAGGTTCCACGTTGGCGCCGGAATCCCTGGTGTTGCGCCGCACTACATCCCGCCGCCATCAACCTTCAACGTGCTTCTTGGCTCCTCCTGGTTCGATAAACCTTGGTTTCTTTCTGAGGGAAAACTTGCTGCTGTGCGCATCATACCTTCCTCTTGGGGTTCCCAACGAACGTGTGAGTTACACGCCATCAAGCTCTTTTTCTGGCGCCGTTGCCGGGGAGATCAAGACACGCTGCAAGGGGAGTCTCCACATCCCAATCTCTTTACTTTGTTTTTGTCTTTCTTAGTTTTATTTACTACTTTGTTTGCTGTACTAAATCAAAATACAAAAAAATTAGTTGCTAGTTTTACTTTATTTGCTATCTTGTTTGCTATATCAAAAACACACAAAAAATTAGTTACTTGTTTTACTTTACTTAATATCATGCATGTTTTTATTTCACTAGTTAAGCATAATGGAAAACAACAAAAATATGAGAGATCTTTATGAACTTTATCTTGAATTAGGACATGATGTGTTTGAAGAGAGAATTAAAAAACCCATGAAACTTTATATGCATGCTAATGGGAATGTTATTACTATGAATGCTTTGAACACCATTGTTGCTAATGCTATGGAAAATTCTAAGCTTGGGGAGGCTGGCTCTGATGAGCATGATCTTTTTAGTCCCCCAAGCATTGAGGAGAAAATTTTCTTTTATGATTACAATATGCCTCCTATATATGATGATATCCACTTTGTTGAATTTGCTCCCACTACAACTAATAAAATTGATTATGCTTATGTGGAGAGTAATAATTTTATGCATGAGACTCATGATAAGAATGCTTTATGTGATAGTTATATTGTTGAGTTTGCTCATGATACTACTGGAAATTATTATGAGAGAGGAAAATATGGTTGTAGAAATTTTCATGTTACTAAAATACCTCTCTATATGCTGAAATTTTTGAAGTTACACTTGTTTTGTCTTCCTATGCTATTCACTTTGTTCTTCATTGACTTTTTTATTTACAAGATTCCTTTTCATAGGAAGCATGTTAGGTTTAAATTTGTTTTGAATTTGCCTCTTGATGCTCTCTTTTGCTTCAAATACTATTTCTTGCGAGTGCATCATTAAAACTGCTGAGCCCATCTTAATAGCTATAAAGAAAGAACTTCTTGGGAGATAACCCATGTGTTTATTCTACTACAGTACTTTGTTTTTATTTTGTGTCTTGGAAGTTGTTTACTACTGTAGCAACCTCTCCTTATCTTAGTTTTGTGTTTTGTTGTGCCAAGTTAAGCCGTTGATAGAAAAGTAAGTACTAGATTTGGATTACTGCGCAGTTCCAGATTTCTTTGCTGTCACGAATCTGGGTATACCTCCCTGTAGGTAGCTCAGAAAATTAAGCCAATTTACGTGCATGATTCTCAGATATGTACGCAACTTTAATTCAATTTGAGCATTTTCATTTGAGCAAGTCTGGTGCCATTTTAAAATTCGTCAATACGAACTGTTCTGTTTTGACAGATTCTGCCTTTTATTTCGCATTGCCTCTTTTGCTATGTTGGATGAATTTCTTTGATCCACTAATGTCCAGTAGCATTATGCAATGTCCAGAAGTGTTAAGAATGATTGTGTCACCTCTGAATATGTCAATTTATATTGTGCACTAACCCTCTAATGAGTTGTTTCGAGTTTGGTGTGGAGGAAGTTTTCAAGGATCAAGAGAGGAGTATGATGCAACATGATCAAGGAGAGTGAAAGCTCTAAGCTTGGGGATGCCCCGGTGGTTCACCCCTGCATATATCAAGGAGACTCAAGCGTCTAAGCTTGGGGATGCCCAAGGCATCCCCTTCTTCATCGACAACATTATCAGGTTCCTCCCCTGAAACTATACTTTTATTCCATCACATCTTATGTGCTTTTTCTTGGAGCGTCGGTTTGTTTTTGTTTTTTCTTTTGTTTGAATAAAATGGATCCTAGCATTCACTTTATGGGAGAGAGACACGCTCCGCTGTAGCATATGGACAAGTATGTCCTTGGTTTCTACTCATAGTATTCATGGCGAAGTTTCTCCTTCGTTAAATTGTTATATGGTTGGAATTGGAAAATGATACATGTAGTAATTGCTATAAATGTCTTGGGTAATGTGATACTTGGCAATTGTTGTGCTCATGATTAAGCTCTTGCATCATATGCTTTGCACCCATTAATGAAGAAATACATAGAGCATGCTAAAATTTGGTTTGCATATTTGGTTTCTCTAAGGTCTAGATAATTTCTAGTATTGAGTTTGAACAACAAGGAAGACGATGTAGATTCTTATAATGTTTACAATATGTCTTTTATGTGAGTTTTGCTGCACCGGTTCATCCTTGTGTTTGTTTCAAATAAACCTTGCTAGCCTAAACCTTGTATCGAGAGGGAATACTTCTCATGCATCCAAAATACTTGAGCCAACCACTATGCCATTTGTGTCCACCATACCTACCTACTACATGGTATTTTCCGCCATTCCAAAGTAAATTGCTTGAGTGCTACCTTTAAAATTCCATCATTCACCTTTGCAATATATAGCTCATGGAACAAATAGCTTAAAAACTATTGTGGTATTGAATATGTAATTATACACTTTATCTCTTATTAAGTTGCTTGTTGTGCGATAACCATGTTCACTGGGGACGCCATCAACTATTCATTGTTGAATTTCATGTGAGTTGCTATGCATGTCCGTCTTGTCTGAAGTAAGAGAGATCTACCACCTTATGGTTAAGCATGCATATGTTAGAGAAGAACATTGGGCCGCTAACTAAAACCATGATCCATGGTGGAAGTTTCAGTTTTGGACATATATCCTCAATCTCAAATGAGAAAATTATTAATTGTTGTTACATGCTTATGCATAAAAGAGGAGTCCATTATCTGTTGTCTATGTTGTCCCGGTATGGATGTCTAAGTTGAAGAATAATCAATAGCGAGAAATCCAATGCGAGCTTTCTCCTTAGACCTTTGTACAGGCGGCATAGAGGTACCCCTTTGTGACACTTGGTAAAAACAGTGCATTGTGATGATCCGGTAGTCCAAGCTAATTAGGACAAGGTGCGGGCACTATTAGTACACTATGCATGAGGCTTGCAACTTATAAGATATAATTTACATGATGCATATGCTTTATTACTACCGTTGACAAAATTGTTTCATGTTTTCAAAATCAAAGCTCTAGCACAAATATAGCAATCGATGCTTTTCCTCTATGGAGGACCATTCTTTTACTTTCAATGTTGAGTCAGTTCACCTATTTCTCTCCATCTCAAGAAGCAAACACTTGTGTGAACTGTGCATTGATTCCTACATACTTGCTTATTGCACTTATTATATTACTCTATGTTGACAATATCCATGAGATATACATGTTACAAGTTGAAAGCAACCGCTGAAACTTAATCTTCTTTTGCGTTGCTTCAATACCTTTACTTTGAATTGTTGCTTTATGAGTTAACTCTTATGCAAGACTTATTGATGCTTGTCTTGAAGTGCTATTCATGAAAAGTCTTTGCTTTATGATTCACTTGTTTACTCATGTCATATACATTGTTTTGATCGCTGCATTCACTACATATGCTTTACAAATAGTATGATCAAGATTATGATGGCATGTCACTCCAGAAATTATCTGTGTTATCGTTTTACCTGCTCGGGACGAGCAGAACTAAGCTTGGGGATGCTGATACGTCTCCGACGTATCGATAATTTCTTATGATCCATGCCACATTATTGATGTTATCTACATGTTTTATGCACACTTTATGTCATATTCGTGCATTTTCTGGAACTAACCTATTAACAAGATGCCGAAGTGCCGATTCTTTGTTTTCTGCTGTTTTTGGTTTCAGAAATCCTAGTAACGAAATATTCTCGGAATTGGACGAAATCAAAGCCCAGGGGCCTATTTTTCCACGAAGCTTCCAGAAGTCCGAAGGAGAGACGAAGAGGGGCCACGGGGTGGCCAAACCCTAGGGCGGCGTGGCCCCCCCCTTGGCCGCGCCGGCCTATGGTGTGGGCCCCCCGTGCGGCCTCTTGACCTGCCCTTCCGCATACAAATAGCCTCCGTGACGAAACCCCCAGTACCGAGAGCCACGATACGGAAAACATTACTGAGACGCCGCCACCGCCGATCCCATCTCGGGGGATCCAGGAGATCGCCTCCGGCACCCTTCCGGAGAGGGGATTCATCTCCCGGAGGACTCTACACCGCCATGGTCGCCTCCGGAGTGATGAGTGAGTAGTCTACCCCTGGACTATGGGTCCATAGCAGTAGCTAGATGGTTGTCTTCTCCCCATTGTGCTATCATTGTCGGATCTTGTGAGCTGCCTAGCATGATCAAGATCAACTATCTGTAATTCTATATGTTGCGTTTGTTGGGATCCGATGAATAGAGAATACTTGTTATGTTGATTATCAAAGTTATATCTACGTGTTGTTTATGATCTTGCATGCTTTCTGTTACTAGCAGATGCTCTGGCCAAGTAGATGCTTGTAACTCCAAGAGGGAGTACTTATGCTCGATAGTGGGTTCATGCCTGCATTGACACCTGGGACAGTGACAGAAAGTTCTAAGGTTGTGTTGTGCTGTTGCCACTAGGGATAAAACATTGATGCTATGTCTAAGGATGTAGTTGTTGATTACATTACGCACCATACTTAATGCAATTGTCTGTTGCTTTGCAACTTAATACTGGAGGGGGTTCGGATGATAACCTGAAGGTGGACTTTTTAGGCATAGATGCAGTTGGATGGCGGTCTATGTACTTTGTCGTAATGCCCAATTAAATCTCACTATACTCATCATGATATGTATGTGCATGGTCATGCTCTCTTTATTTGTCAATTGCCCAACTGTAATTTGTTCACCCAACATGCTGTTCGTCTTATGGGAGAGACACCTCTAGTGAACCGTGGACCCCGGTCCAATTCTCTTTACTGAAATACAATCTACTGCAATACTTGTTCTACTGTTTTCTGCAAACAATCATCTTCCACACAATACGGTTAATCCTTTGTTACAGCAAGCCGGTGAGATTGACAACCTCACTGTTTCGTTGGGGCAAAGTACTTTGGTTGTGTTGTGCAGGTTCCACGTTGGCGCCGGAATCCCTGGTGTTGCGCCGCACTACATCCCGCCGCCATCAACCTTCAACGTGCTTCTTGGCTCCTCCTGGTTCGATAAACCTTGGTTTCTTTCTGAGGGAAAACTTGCTGCTGTGCGCATCATACCTTCCTCTTGGGGTTCCCAACGAACGTGTGAGTTACACGCCAACAGTGGCGCGGCCAGGGCCTGGGCCGCGCCACCTGCATGTGTGGGGCCCACAAGGCCCTCCTCTGGCGGCTCTCGGGTGTTCTGGATGCTTCCGGGCAAAATAGGAACCTGGGCGTTGATTTCGTCCAATTCCGAGAATATTTCTTTACTAGGATTTCTGAAACCAAAAACAGCAGAAAACAGGAACTGGCACTGCGGCATCTCGTTAATAGGTTAGTGCCGGAAAATGCATAATAATAACATATAATGTGTATAAAACATGTAGATATCATCAATAACGTGGCATGGAACATAAGAAATTATCGATACGTCGGAGACGTATCACACCTCTAGTGAACTGTGGACCCCGGTCCATTCTTTTACATCGAATACAATTTACTGCAATACTTGTTCTACTGTTTTCTGCAAACAATCATCATCCACACTATACATCTAATCCTTTGTTACAGCAAGCCGGTGAGATTGACAACCTCACTGTTTCGTTGGGGCAAAGTACTTTGGTTGTGTTGTGCAGGTTCCACGTTGGCGCCGGAATCCCTGGTGTTGCGCTGCACTACATCTCGCCGCCATCAACCTTCAACATGCTTCTTGGCTCCTACTGGTTCGATAAACCTTGGTTTCTTACTGAGGGAAAACTTGCTGCTGTACACATCATACCTTCCTCTTGGGGTTCCCAACATCACAAGGAAGCTACTACGCCCACATCATCTGTGCGCAAGCACGCCGCAAATCCCATCTCGGGGGATTCAGGAGATCGCCTCCGGCACCCTTCCGGAGAGGGGAATCATCTCCCGGAGGACTCTACACCGCCATGGTCGCCTCCGGATTGATGTGTGAGTAGTTCACCCCTGGACTATGGGTCCATAGCAGTAGCTAGATGGTTGTCTTCTCCCCATTGTGCTATCATTGTCTGATCTTGTGAGCTGCCTATCATGATCAAGATCATCTATCTGTAAAGCTACATGTGCGTTTGTTGGGATCCGATGGATAGAGAATACTATGTTATGTTGATTATCAATCTATTACCTATGTGTTGTTTATGATCTTGCATGCTCTCCGTTATTAGTAGAGGCTCTGGCCAAGTTTTTACTCTTAACTCCAAGAGGGAGTATTTATGCTCGATAGTGGGTTCATGCCTCCATTAAATCTGGGACAGTGACAGAAAGTTCTAAGGTTGTGGATGTGATGTTGCCACTAGGGATAAAACATTGATGCTATGTCCGAGGATGTAGTTATTGATTACATTACGCACCATACTTAATGCAATTATCTGTTGTTTGCAACTTAATACTGGAAGGGGTTCGGATGATAACCTGAAAGTGGACTTTTTAGGCATAGATGCATGCTGGATAGCGGTCTATGTACTTTGTCGTAATGCCCAATCCAATCTCACAATACTCATCATGTCATGTATGTGCATTGTCATGCCCTCTCTATTTGTCAATTGCCCAACTGTAATTTGTTTACCCAATATGCTATTTCTTATGGGAGAGACACCTCTAGTGAACTGTGGACCCCAGTCCATTCTTTTACATCGAATACAATCTACTGCAATACTTGTTCTACTGTTTTCTGCAAACAATCATCATCCACACTATACATCTAATCCTTTGTTACAGCAAGCCGGTGAGATTGACAACCTCACTGTTTCGTTGGGGCAAAGTACTTTGGTTGTGTTGTGCAGGTTCCACGTTGGCGCCGGAATCCCTGGTGTTGCGCCGCACTACATCTCGCCGCCATCAACCTTCAACGTGCTTCTTGGCTCCTACTGGTTCGATAAACCTTGGTTTCTTACTGAGGGAAAACTTGCTGCTGTACGCATCACACCTTCCTCTTGGGGTTCCCAACGGACGTGTGTTTACACGCTATCAAGCTCTTTTTCTGGCGCCGTTGCCGGGGAGATCAAGACACGCTGTAAGGGGAGTCTTCACAATCCAATCTCTTTACTTTGTTTTTGGCTTGCATTATTTTTATTTACTACTTTGTTTGCTGCACTAAAACAAAACACAAAAAAAATTAGTTGCTAGTTTTACTTTATTTGCTATCTTGTTTGCCATATTAAAAACACAAAAAAATTAGTTACTTGCATTTACTTTATCTAGTTTACTTTATTTACTGCTGCTAAAATGAGTAATCCTGAAGTTGAAGTTCGTTCTTTTAAACAACAAGGTGGAGAATGTTTTAAACATGCTTGGTATAGAATTAGTGATGCTCATCATAGGTGCACTAAGAAACACTCCACTATTATCCTACTTAGGAACTTTTATGTTGGTATATCTAGTTGGAATAGGTATGTTCTTGATACTCTTTCGGGAGGTAATTTCCTAGGTACTCCTGCTTTAGAAGCTAGTTGCATCATTGAGAGTCTAGTTGGAATACCACCTGTTAATGAAACTAAAAGCGAAATCTCTCTTGAGGACGTTATGAAAAAATTGGAAACCATAGAGAAAAAATTTCCAAGCGTTGAAACTAAATTGGAAATGTTGCTTGATAAAACTGATGAACTTGATAAATCCTTAGGAGGAATTGATGAAAGAATTAGTGTTCTAGGAACTTGTGTTGTCCATGATAATCAAATCAATAGGATTGGTGAACTTGAAGAAGCTATGGGAACCTTGGGTGCAACTTTTTCTTCTCTTAAGTATAAGGAGAAAGCTTATGTGGGTAAGGAGCAAAAGTTTATATATGTCTCCAAGGTGCCTAAACCAAAAAAATATTATTATAGGCCTAAAATTGACAAAGCCCTTAGTACCACTACAGACGGGGGAGCTAATGATATCAATACTTCATCTTTTGATAATACTTGATACACACTTTCTGCGCCTAGCTGAAAGACGTTAAAGAAAAGCGCTTATGGGAGACAACCCATGTTTTTACTACAGTACTTTTGTTTTATATTTGAGTCTTGGAAGTTGTTTACTACTGTAGCAACCTCTCCTTATCTTATTTTTATTGCATTGTTGTGCCAAGTAAAGTCTCTAATAGAAGTATGATACTAGATTTGGATTACTGTGCAGAAACAGTTTTTTTTGCTGTCACGAATCTGGGTCTAATTCTCTGTAGGTAACTCAGAAAATTATGCCAATTTACGTGAATGATCCTCAGATATGTACGCAACTTTCATTAGTTTTAAGTTTTCTCATCTGAGCAAGTCTGGTGCCTGTTAAAAATACGTCTTTACGAACTGTTCTGTTTTGACAGATTCTGCCTTTTATTTCGCATTGCCTGTTTTGTCATGCTTGATGGATTTTTCGATTCCATTGACTTTCAATAGTTTTGTGCAATGTCCAGAAGTATAAAGAATGATTGTGTCACCTCTGAATATGTAAATTTTGATTGTGCACTAACCCTCTAATGAGTTTGTTTTGAGTTTGGTGTGGAGGAAGTTTTCAAGGATCAAGAGAGGAGGATGATACAACATGATTAAGGAGAGTGAAAGCTCTAAGCTTGGGGATGCCCCGGTGGTTCACCCCTGCATATATCAAGAAGACTCAAGCGTCTAAAGCTTGGGGATGCCCAAGGCATCCCCTTCTTCATCGACAACATTATCAGGTTCCTCCCCTGAAACTATATTTTTATTCCATCACATCTTATGTACTTTGCTTGGAGCGTCTGTTTGTTTTTGTTTTTTTTGTTTGAATAAAATGGATCCTAGCATTCAATGTGTGGGAGAGAGACATGCTCCGCTGTTGCATATGGACAAATACGTCCTTAGGCTTTACTAATAGTATTCATGGCGAAAGTTTCTTCTTCGTTAAATTGTTATATGGTTGGAATTGGAAAATGATATATGTGGTAATTGGTATAATATCTTGAATAATGTGATACTTGGCAATTGTTGTGCTCATGTTTAAGCTCTTGCATCATATACTTTGCACCTATTAATGAAGAAATACATAGAGCATGCTAAAATCTGATTTGCATGTTTGGTTTCTCTAAGGTCTAGATAATTTCTAGTATTGAGTTTGAACAACAAGGAAGACGGTGTAGAGTCTTATAATGTTTACAATATGTCTTTTATGTGAGTTTTGCTGCACCGCTTCATCCTTGTGTTTGTTTCAAATAAACCTTGCTAGCCTAAACCTTGTATCGAGAGGGAATACTTCTCATGCATCCAAAATCCTTGAGCCAACCACTATGCCATTTGTGTCCACCATACCTACCTACTACATGGTATTTCTCCGCCATTCCAAAGTAAATTGCTTGAGTGCTACCTTTAAAATTTCCATTCTTTATCTTTGCAATATATAGCTCATGGGACAAATAGCTTAAAAACTATTGTGGCATTGAATATGTACTTATGCACTTTATCTCTTATTAAGTTGCTTGTTGTGTGATAACCATGTTCCTGGGGACGCCATTAACTATTTCTTTGTTGAATATCATGTGAGTTGCTATGCATGTTCGTCTTGTCTGAAGTAAGAGTGATTTATCATGATCAAATGGTTTGAGTATGCATATTGTTAGAGAAGAACATTGGGCCGCTAACTAAAGCCATGATCCATGGTGGAAGTTTCAGTTTGGACAACAAACCTCAATCTCTTATGAGAATATTATCTGTTGTTGAATGCTTATGCATTAAGGAGGAGTCCATTATCTGTTGTCTATGTTGTCCCGGTATGGATGTCTAAGTTGAGAATAACCAAAAGCGAGAAATCCAATGCGAGCTTTCTCCTTAGACCTTTGTACAGGCGGCATAGAGGTACCCCTTTGTGACACTTGGTTGAAACATGTGCTATGCTATGATAATCCATGTAAATCCAAGCTAATTAGGACAAGGTGCGGGCACTATTGGTATACTATGCATGAGGCTTGCAACTTGTAGGATATAATTTACATAACTCATATGCTTTATTACTACCGTTGACAAAATTGTTTCTTGTTTTCAAAACAAAGCTCTAGCACAAATATAGCAATCGATGCTTTCCTCTTTGAAGGACCATTCTTTTACTTTTATGTTGAGTCAGTTCACCTATCTCTCTCCACCTCAAGAAGCAAACACTTGTGTGAACTGTGCATTGATTCCTACATACTTGCATACTGCACTTGTTATATTACTTTACATTGACAATATCCATGAGATATACATGTTATAAGTTGAAAGCAACCGCTGAAACTTCATCTTTCTTTGTGTTGCTTCAATGCCTTTACTATGAAATTATTGCTTTATGAGTTAACTCTTATGCAAAACTTATTGATGCTTGTCTTGAAGTACTATTCATGAAAAGTCTTTGCTTTATGATTCCATTGTTTACTCATGTCATTTACCATTGTTTCAAATCGCTGCATTCATTACATGTGCTTACAATAGTATTGATCAAGATTATGTTGGTAGCATTGTCACTAAGAAATTATCTTTGTTATCGTTTACCTACTCGGGACGAGTAGGAACTAAGCTTGGGGATGCTTGATACGTCTCAAACGTATCTATAATTTCTTATGTTCCATGCTACTTTTATGATGATACTCACATGTTTTATACACATTATATGTCATTATTATGCATTTTCCGGCACTAACCTATTAACGAGATGCCGAAGAGCCGATTCTTGTTTTACGCAGTTTTGGTTTCAGAAATCCTAGTAAGGAAATATTCTCGGAATTGGACGAAATCAACGCCCAGGGTCCTATTTTTGCACGAAGCTTCCAGAAGACCGAGGGGGAAATGAAGTGGGGCCACGAGGCGGCCAGACAACAGGGCGGCGCGGCCTGGCCCCTGGCCGCGCGGCCCTGGCGTCTGGGCCCCTCGTGATGCCCCTTGACCTACCTCTTCGCCTACTTAAGCCTCCGTCGATAATAGCCCCAGTACCGAGAGCCACGATACGGAAAAACTTCCTGAGACGCCGCCTCCGCCAATCCCATCTCGGGGGATTCAGGAGATCGCCTCCGGCACCCTGCCGGAGAGGGGAATCATCTCCCGGAGGACTCTACACCGCCATGGTCGCCTCCGGATTGATGTGTGAGTAGTTCACCCCTGGACTATGGGTCCATAGCAGTAGCTAGATGGTTGTCTTCTCCCCATTGTGCTATCATTGTCTGATCTTGTGAGCTGCCTATCATGATCAAGATCATCTATCTGTAAAGCTACATGTGCGTTTGTTGGGATCCGATGGATAGAGAATACTATGGTATGTTGATTATCAATCTATTACCTATGTGTTGTTTATGATCTTGCATGCTCTCCGTTATTAGTAGAGGATCTGGCCAAGTTTTTACTCTTAACTCCAAGAGGGAGTATTTATGCTCGATAGTGGGTTCATGCCTCCATTAAATCTGTGACAGTGACAGAAAGTTCTAAGGTTGTGGATGTGATGTTGCCACTAGGGATAAAACATTGATGCTATGTCCGAGGATGTAGTTATTGATTACATTATGCACCATACTTAATGCAATTGTCTGTTGTTTGCAACTTAATACTGGAAGGGGTTCGGATGATAACCTGAAAGTGGACTTTTTAGGCATAGATGCATGCTGGATAGCGGTCTATGTACTTTGTCGTAATGCCCAATTGAATCTCACAATACTCATCATGTCATGTATGTGTATTGTCATGCCCTCTCTATTTGTCAATTGCCCAACTGTAATTTGTTTACCCAATATGCTATTTCTTATGGGAGAGACACCTCTAGTGAACTGTGGACCCCGGTCCATTCTTTTACATCGAATACAATCTACTGCAATACTTGTTCTACTATTTTCTGCAAACAATCATCATCCACACTATACATCTAATCCTTTGTTACAGCAAGCCGGTGAGATTGACAACCTCACTGTTTCGTTGGGGCAAAGTACTTTGGTTGTGTTGTGCAGGTTCCACGTTGGCGCCGGAATCCCTGGTGTTGCGCCGCACTACATCTCGCCGCCATCAACCTTCAACGTGCTTCTTGGCTCCTACTGGTTCGATAAACCTTGGTTTCTTACTGAGGGAAAACTTGCTGCTGTACGCATCACACCTTCCTCTTGGGGTTCCCAACGGACGTGTGTTTACATGCTATCACCCTCCGACCCCCTGGTGCTTGCCGCCAGTAGGGTTACGCTCGTCGTCGACGACGACGAACGTGAGCCGTCTGATCCCCTTCTAATCTGACGATCCACGCTCCGCATACCGCTTTGGGTGTTAAGACTCGCTAACGCCTGGGACCCACAGTCAGGCAGCCCGCCGCGTGCGAGACGCGTGGCTGGGCCGGCCTTCTCCCTTTTCTCGCTAGCTGGCCCGTTAGCGTTTCCCGCGCAGCCCACTATTTCAAATTCGAATTAATCCGTTTAACTGAAATTTAATACTGGTGTTTGATTCAAAATACAATAAAACAAAATCTACTAAGCCAAATTTCATGAATTTTATATTTTTGGAAAGCCTATAAAATTCTCTAACCAACTATACTGGATTCAACTTTAGATTCATTGGAGAACCCATGTAGTAAAAATAACAAGGCAGTAACTTTTCAAACTTCAATGATTTATTAAAAATCAACCGTAAATGATTTTGAGTTGATTCGAACTCTCATAACTCACATTTCACATACACTTCATGAATATGTAAAAACATAGCATAGTTGTTTACATGATCTTGGGCTAGAGCAAAATAGTGGCTATATGGCCATTTCTAGTCCATTTAAACTACCCTAAATTATTTAGTAAATGGTATGAGAGTTGTTCTCTTATTTAAATCTTTGTCCCAAGTAATACAATATGAGGAAATGATCTTAGTTATAGAACCTCATATTGCATTACTTAGTGATATTAAATTGTTCCTAAAAGTAGTATTTAAATTGCATGAGATGATGAATCTCATTTAAATCATGTTCCCAAATGGTAAATATGAAGTGTTGACTTTGGTCAACATGATCTGATGCTTATTATTTGAGGAGATTAAATCTTAATAAGATTCAATGAGAGGAAATTATTTACCAAAAGGAAATAAATAGAAACCCTAATCCATATTTCAATGAGAGGAAATTATTCTTCTTACAAGCAAACAAAGCCAACCCCCATGTTAATAATGTTGTGATGCTAGGATTTCTTCCACGCCGCCGTAGTTGTTCATCGCTTTGCTTGCAGAGGCAAGATCCTGACTTGACGCCGGTCACCGGGGAGTGCTTGCCTGGTGTAAAGACCCCTAGAACCCGACAGCAGTGCGGTGACGTTGACCTTGGGCATAGCCTGTGCCCTTTACTTCTTCTCTGCTTGTTTGTTAGAGCAACTCTAACAGAGCCTGTAAAACGGGCTGAAACTAAAAAAATCCGACGACAAACTGAAAGTCGGCCAGAACGGAGCCTGAACTCACGGTCTGGCCGTAAAACGAGTTCGGAGGCTCGAAAAACTCGGCGGCAGCCCCGTATTAAAAGAGGCCGCGGAGGGGAGTTCGGTTTCCAAACCCTACTCCCCTCCACCGCTACCACTTCCTCCACCGCCGCCTGTCTCCTCTCCGGCGAGCAATTCCGCCGCCGCTGACGCCGCTCCGTCGTTGCCGCCACCACCCCTCCGTCTGCAATGGGCCGCTTAAGACGCGTAGATAGGGGAGGGGGGCGAATCGGCGGCGGGAAGCCAGCTTCGCGTCCGCCGGATGCACGGTCCTAGGCGGTCCCTGCGAGGCGGGCGCGCTCCGACGGCGCTTGGAAGCGGTCAGCACGGAAGTGGCCGCGTGATTTCGCGTGCCGGGCAGCACGCGAGGAGGCACCCCCCGCCGGCTCGTGCAGCCCGCCGCTGTCGGCGCTCCCCCCGCGTGGCGACGGCAACGACGACGACGACGCAGATGGGCCGCCACTCACCTGCGGGAGCTCGGCGGAGGCGGCGGCTTTCGACGTGTCCGCGCTCATCATCGCGTAGGAGTCGCCGGCGTGGAAAAACCCTCCGCCGCCGCAAGAACTGCCCCGGTGACAATCCGGGGCCTAATGTAGTAGTTTAGGAACTCAAATTAACGAATGTAGCTCGATCTCCCCATATTTTGGCTAGTTTTATGTAAATTATTGATGAATGTAGCTTGATCGGAGCAAGAATGGATTCAATATCGCAAGATCATCGCAGCACATTTTCCCGCGACGTTTGATTTTCGGATTTCAGTTCGCGAGTTCGGTTTCTAATTTGCGCCGTCACTAAAACCATCGAAACTGAACAGTTCGGAAGACCGAACTCCGCGTTTTCGGTTCGGACAAATACGGGCTCTGCTAGAGATGCTCTTACTTTGTTAGAGAGCATCTCTAGAAGAGACCGTAAAAAGTACAAAACCGAAAATTAACAACCAGTTTATGGGTTGGGGCCAAAATACGGCGCCGATAACGTAAACGAGGCGAAATCAAATTTTTTTTTCGGGCCGAGACCGAAAACCCAAATTTGCATGTATTTGTAGTGGGCGGTCGAGCGAACTGAACGGTGGATCCATATCTAAGGCGCGCTGAAATTTCACCGCTGGCAACTGCTCACTCTCTCCCTCCCCCGCGCCGCCACCACACTCCACTGCCGCACCGTCCTATTCGCCCGTGCCCGGCATCCCGGAGCTAGAGTAGGTCGCCTCGCATCCCGCCCGCGGTTCCTCGTCCAGCTCCGGGTGCCGCCACCACCGCATCGACCGAATCGAGGATGAGCTCGGGCGACGAGTTTGTCGATGTCGATCTATCCGATTCGTCGAGCTCGGACGATTCCGACCTCGATGAGCTGCTCCAGGACGACGAGGTGGAGACTGGAGGATGATGGTGCTGCCGTGGAAGTTGGCAATCACATTGGGGAACTCCAAGAGAAATGTGTGATGAGCACAGCAATAAGTTTTTCCTCAGTAAGAAACCAATGTGTAATCAACCAGTAGGAGAAAGACGTGACTTCTGAAGGTGTTGGTAGCTGACTATTGGCAGGGCGCACTACCGGCGTCAGCAACAACGTGGAACCTGCA
Source organism: Lolium perenne (assembly GCF_019359855.2). Classification (NCBI taxonomy): domain Eukaryota; kingdom Viridiplantae; phylum Streptophyta; class Magnoliopsida; order Poales; family Poaceae; genus Lolium; species Lolium perenne. The sequence continues at coordinate 189,786,995 of NC_067248.2, read as the reverse complement.
CACAACACAACCAAAGTACTTTGCCCCAACTTACAGTGAGGTTGTCAATCTCACCGGTATTGCTGAACACAAAGGATTAGACGTATCGAGTGGAAAGAGATGTTTGCAGTAATTGAAGAGAACAATGCTTGCAGACAGTAAATAGAACAAGATCGCAGTAGATGAATTTATCAGTTTAAAGGAAATGATCGGGGTCCACAGTACAGTAGAGGTGTCTCTCCATAAAGATAAATAACATACTGGGTGAACAAATTACAGCTGGGCAATTGATAGAATACCGACCATACATGACAAGATGATTACTATGAGACTCGTTTGGGCATTACAACATAATACATAGACCGTCATCCAACTGCGTCTAATCCACCTTCCGGTTATTGTCTGAACCCCTTCCAGTATTGAGTTGCAGGCAACAGATTATCGCATTAATCAATGTGTGTAAAGTAGACAATAGAATTACCCTCAGATAAAATATTGTTGTTTTCTCCCTAGTAGCAACAGCACATCTACAATCTTAGAAGTTATTGTCACTCTTCCAGAAAATTAGAGGTATGAACCTACTATCGAGCATAAATACCCCTCTTGGAGTCACAAGCATCTACAAGGCCAGAGTATCTACTAGCAACGGAGAGCATGCAAGATCACAAATAACATATGACAAGTATATATAATCGATCTCAACATAGTATTCAATATTCATTGGATCCCAACAAACACAACATGTTGCATTACATAGGGATGATCTTGATCATGTAGGGCAGCTCACAAGATCTAAACATGAGGCACAAATTGGAGAAGACAATCATCTATCTACTGCTATGGACCCATAGTCCAGGGATGAACTACTCATGTATCACTTCGGAGACGGGCATGGCAATGTAGATGCCTCCGGCGATGATTTCCCCCTCCGGCAGGGTGATGGGAAGAACTTCAGAACCCTCCCGAGCTAGGGTCTGCAATGGCGGCCGCGACGGAACTTTTCGTGGATGGAGGCTCGGATGTTTAGGTATTTTCTGAGATCGTGAATAAATAGCTGAAAGGGAGAGGTCGGTGGAGCCCTGAGGGGCCCACACCACCCCTTGGCGCAGGCCCAGGCCTGGCCGCGCCAAGGCATAGCGTGGCCGCCCTGTGGCTCCTCTTCGACCCCCCTCTAGACTCTGTCTACGTTACGAAAAAATATTGACTTTCGCTTTTGTTTCGTCCAATTCCGAGAATATTTCCTGTACAACTTTTCTGAAATAGAAAACAACAGAAAACAGGGAACTGGCACTATGGCATCTTGTTAATAGGTTAGTGCCGGAAAATGTATAAAAGTGCAACGAAGTGTAAGAAAATTATATATAAATTGGTGTAAAACAAGCATGGAGCATCAAAAATTATAGATACGTTTGAGACGTATCAGAGGACCGCGCGCAATTGCTGAATCGGAGGCGCGGCTCGGTGATTGTCCGGAACAACATCCAACGGAATCGCCTTCTCGGCCACGAGCAGCTGATGGAGGACTACTTCGCCGAGGAACCTACATATCCGCCGCATATATTCCGTAGGAGGTATCGCATGCGCCATAGTTTGTTCGTCAAAATCGTCAAGCCCCGTGAAACCATTTCGAATTACTTCAATCAACGTAGAAATGTTGCTGGCGTGATGGGTTTCAGTCCCTTTCAAAAAATCTCGGCTGTCATGAGGGTGATTGTGTATGACATCCATGCGGATTACACCGATGAGTATCTTTGAATTGTAGAAGATACAACCATGGAGTCCATGCGTAGGTTTGCTCGCATTGTTTGAGCCAACCTATTGATACGTCTCAAACGTATCTATAATTTCTTATGTTCCATGCTAGTTTTATGACAATACCTACATGTTTTGCTCACAATTTATAATAATTTTATGCATTTTCCGGAACTAACCTATTAACAAGATGCCGAAGTGCCAGTTCCTGTTTTCTGCTGTTTTTGGTTCCAGAAAGGCTGTTCGGGCAACATTCTCGGAATTCGACGAAACAAAGGCCCACGATCTTATATTTCACGGAAGGTTCCAGAAGTCCGAAGGGGAGACGAGGAAGGGCAGCAGGGGATCCACACCATAAGGCGGCGCGGGTGGCCCCCTGGCCGCGCCAGCCTATGGGGAGGGAGCCCCCTGGCCCCTCCGACTCCGCCTCTTCGCCTATATAATCTCTCGTGACCTAAAAACCCGACAACAATTGATGAAACTCCAGAAAGACTCCAGGGACACCGCCGCCATCGCGAAACTCCGTTTCGAGGGACATAAGTCTCTGTTCCGGCACCCTGCCGGGACGGGGAATTGCCCCCGGAGTCATCTCCATCGACACCACCGCCATCTTCATCGCCATTGCTGTCTCCCATGATGAGGAGGGAGTAGTTCTCCCCCGAGGCTGAGGGCTCTACCGGTAGCTATGTGGTTCATCTCTCTCCCCCATGTGATCTTCATGTGATCATGAGCTTTATATCACTATTAATCTATGTGCTACTCTAGTAATGTTATTAAAGTAGTCTATTCCTCCTCCATGATGTAAAGTTGACAGTGTGTGCATCATGCAGTACTTGGTGTAGGTTATGATTGTAATCTCTTGTAGATTATGAAGTTAACTATTAATATGATAGTATTGATGTGATCTATTCCCCCTTTCATAGCTATTGTTGACAGTGTGTATGCTATGTTAGTACTCGGTCGCAACGGTCTATTATGCACTCTAGAGGTTACTTTAATATGAACTCCGGATGTTGTGGAGCTTGTTTACTCCGGCTTGAGGTGTGCTTTTATAGCCCTACACAATGAATGGTGTTTGTTATCCAACAAGAGAGTGTGAGAAAGTAGCACAAGTGAAGAGAAGTTATTTATTTATGTGATCATTGTTGAGAGTGTCCACTAGTGAAAGTATGATCCCTAGGCCTTGTTTCCAAATATCGAATCACCGTTTATTTACTGTTCTACTTCATGTTTACTTGTTGCCATATTTATTTCACATTGTTATTACCACTCATATTCATCCATATCACTTGCATTTTACTATCTCTTCGCCGAACTAGTGCGCCTATACATCTGACAAGTGTATTAGGTGTGTTGGGGACACAAGAGTCTTCTTGTATCTTAATTGCAGGGTTGCTTGAGAGGGATATCTTTGACCTCTACCTCCCTGAGTTCGATAAACCTTGGGTGATTCACTTAAGGGAAACTTGCTGATGTTCTACAAACCTCTGCTCTTGGAGGCCCAACATTGTCTACAGGAATAGATGACAAGGTATTAACTTGTCAATGCCTACGAATAGTAGACTAGGGTTTCGTGTAATGTAGAGGGCAAGTAGATCTCGAAGGTTATCAGCCGAATAATACTCGACGAAATAGAACTAGGGTTTGCTCAACAATGATTCAATGCTTTCTTTGTCCCTCGACTCCCCCTTATATACAAGTTGGAGCCGAGGGATTTCGTAATACACAAGTTTACAGAGTCCGGGAGGGTTTCTAACCCGTCCCGCAAGATTACAGTTTGACACTTCCTATTACAACTCTATCTTTCCATAATATCATATTGGGCTTCCGAGTCTTCCTGTTCTTCGAGTAGTGGGCCTTCAGTAATCCTGGGTACTATCTTCGGCAGGCCCATTGGGGATGCCTATGTCAGTAGCCCCCGAGATTTTGCTTGAGTCGTAGAGTCAGGGAAAATCTCCCCCGTTTATTTTTACTCGACAACTTTAACTTGTCTATATTTCTTCACATAAATTTCTATATTGTACAGGGATAATGGTAATTGGGGCTAGTTCATCTGACGGATCAGGTACTAGTTAACTGCTCTAGTGGCAATCTGCAAAAACCTACTTCAAGATCACGTCCCTGGACATGATCTCGGTGATACTGGTGTAAACTTCGACAGGTGCCGCTTAAGGTCTTACCATTCTGTCGAGTCCCAGTCATTTTTATCGAGTCCACAGCGCGTCCGCTGGGATATTTCTTCACATCTGTTGATGTGGAAAAAATTAGCAGAGCGCAGTCTTCGGCGATGCCACGCCGCACAGAACGGATCTGGGGTCTTAACTTCGCAATATTTTGCGGCATTCAGAATTTAGTCGCAACTTTTGGCGTTCTGAGAATATATTGTCGAGTGCTTATTCGGCTGTTGGAATAGCACATTTTATCGAGTCAATTTCTGACTTATGTTACTTTCCCGATGGGAGTATATGTAGAGTTATCTTTATAACTCGAAATATGCTCCTTCTTTCTTCTTTCTCTTTCTTTCTTTCTCTTTCTCTCTCTTTTTTTTCCTGATAATTTTCATCGGGCACGCGAACAGCGTTCCCGATGGGAGTAGCCCCCGAGGCTACAGCCAAGGACTTGTGCTTGGTTGTAGGCTCAACATTCTAGTGCACCTTGTCGCTATTTTGCCATTCTTTCTCGATATTCTCTCCTTTTTATCTCTCGGGTGCGCGAACAGCGCTCCCGATGGGAGTAGCCCCCGAGGCTATGAACAAAAGCTTGCGTTTGATCATAGGCTCCCGCAATTTCTATATTGACATACTCAATATTTTATTTTTTCGAAGTAGCCCCCGAGCATTTGGGCAAAAACTTGTATTTGATCAAAAGCTCCCGAAGTATTCAATAACTTCTCCTGTCGTGAATCCTCTTGTATTTTTCTTGTCGTAATTTCTATCTTTGTCAAAGTTATTTCATCGCTGTTATCAGTCGCATTTTTTTCTGCCTTATGGGCCCATTGTTTCCACCACGTTGACACGTCGTGCGAGTGGGGGACACATGTTCTCCGCTTTTTCCGGCACACGTACCATAACTCCTCCACTGTAAAATACTGTTTTACCCTTGCTCTTACGTGGCCATCATCTGCTGCGCAATTTTTCCATCAAACGGTCCGTCGTTTCGCCGCCCCTCTATATAAGATCCCCTTCTTCTTCCTTAAACACTTCCGCTTGCGCCATTGCTGTACACCCTTCTTCAAATCCTCCTGCGCTCTCCCCATTCTCTGAGCTCTGCACTCCTGCACCGTTGTGAATGCCTCCGCGCCGCTTGACTAGACACAGCACACCAGAATCTTCCATGGCCGCCACAGATCTGGGAACCGCGGAGTGGGAAAGATCCAAGCTTTCCGCTCAGGACATCAACCTCCTCAAGAAGCTAGGGCTCAGCAAGAAACCCAATGCACTGCGCTTTCCTCATGAGGAGAGCTACCCAACCCCTCCAATGGGGTACCGGGTAAGTTTCATCGACCATCTCATCCGCGGTCTTGCCGCCCCCATTCATCCTTTTCTCCGTGGACTCCTTTTTGTTTACGGTTTGCAGCTTCACCACTTGACCCCCAATTCTATCCTCCATATTTCCATCTTCATCACCCTTTGCGAGGCCTTCCTTGGCGTCCAGCCTAACTGGGCGCTATGGAAGCGCATTTTCTTCTGTCGCCGCAATGGCTCTCCCAGCGTCGCCTATAATATAGGCGGCGTTGTAATTTCTGTTCGCCCCACTGTCGACTACTTCGACGTCAAGCTTCCTGATTCAGTTCAAGGATGGCGCAAGAAATGGCTGTATATTCAAGAGGAAAACAATGGGTGTGCTGAAGACAACATCCCTCCTTTTGATGGTGCCGAAAGAATTCTTCGCCGCCGCTCCTGGGACGCAGAGGCTACCGAAGAAGAAAGAACTGCGACTGAAGCCCTGATGGCTCGCATCCACGAACTGCAAAATACTCGTGGCAAAGAATTATCAGGCATCCAAATCACAGCCTATTTTCTAAGGACCAGAGTGCAGCCTCTCCAAGCTCGCAAACGCCCTCTCTGGAAGTATTCTGGCGACATAGATTCTGATCGGTTGTCGACGGATTTAGAGGTCAAGGATTTAGAAAAACTTGTCCGAAAAATCTCGTCTCTCAGCAAAAAGGATCCAGTCCCTTCTTCTTGCCGCGTGAAACCATTCAGCGCCACCAATCCACTTCCCAAGGTTATTTTCGTCGCTTGGTTTGCTATTGATTTACTGTCTATATTTTTCCCTTGTCGACTTTTTTAACATCACCCTCTGCTTTTTCCTTTTACAGAACCATCCAAACCTCGTCTCGCTCCCTCCTCTTCCTGAAGGTGGAGAAGTCGAGGAAAGGGCTATCCTCACCGATGACAACCAAGACGCCCCCTCTTTTGTAAATGAACCCATGGATTCTCGAAAATCTGCGGGTTCCTCTGAAAAAGAAGCTGCCTCCGAGGGTACTACCTCGGCACAATCTCCTCCTCCTGCTGTTTCTCCAAGGAACAAAAGGAAAAGGACTGACGCCGAAGATTCCGGCACTTCCAAAGCCGAAGACGTTGATCCTTCACGTCAGAAGGCCGGTTATGATCCGTACCTTGGATCCCTCATCAGCTCGTAAGTTTTTTTTATTTCTCCTTATCTTTGTACTCGAAGTTTTTTGTCTATCTTGCTTTTTATACTGTCGCCCTTTATTCGTAGTGATGATGAGGAAGAACCACCAACTCTTGACGTGGCTGCTCGAACGAGCTCGTCACGTACTTTAGTTGTTTCGGAGACGCCAGCTGAAGGGGAGAAATCCTCGCCTCCTCAACTGAATGTTGGCGCTCCCACTCCACCTTCGAGCCCTCTTGTCCCTTCACCAAAAAGGACAAGGGTAGAACCAATCGTGGAGCCTACCCTTGAATTGGGTAGCTCCTCCAATTCCTTCATGGACGACGTAAGTTCTGAACTTGCTCATCTAATTTCCTCTTGGTTCCTTCTTCTGTGTTTTTATATTTTCTCATACCGACGTTTTCTTTCTTTGTCTTTCTTTGACAGCCTATGGTCAAAGAACTTCTTCGTATTGGTGCCCAATTTATTGGGTACCGTGAATATGCTAACAATGTTGAAGGTAACATTTATTTTGAGTAACCCCTGCTTTATGACTGCTTCTCACTGATTTATCGTCAGTTTGACAGATCTTTCTTATTTTGACAGAAAAACTTGCAGAAGCCAACAAGCTTGTCGACACTCTTGCTCAAAAACTAGAGCAGAGTGAAATGGCTCGTAAGAAAGCTGATCTTGATGCTAGTCATGCTAAAGCCGAGGCTGAAGAAGCTGTGGCCAAGGCTGCTGGTGTCGAAGATCTGCAAAAGAAGCTGGCCGACGCCGAATCTGCTTTAAATGACCACAAAGCTTCCCAAGCTTCTCGAGAGAAGGCGATCACCAAGCGTTTGGTCGCGCAGAACCGGCGCTTTGTCGGTAATTTTTCATACCCTTCTATCTTTTTCTTTTTCTAGGATTAGTTTTTCCTTCTTGTTGTCGAATAATATGTATTTTCCTCGGCAGCCAAAACAAACCAAGAATTTGAGCTTGAAGATCCTGACGATGATCCTCTTCTAGACGCACTCTCGTTCTTGGAATTTCATGGAACTGAAGTTCGCGAAGGCATGGATCATGCTGACGCGGGTTTCTCGAAGTTGTTCCCCTACTTCTTCCCCAAGAAAGAGGAGCCCAAGACTTTCCTTGCCCTTGCCAAGGAATTTGACTCGTCCGAAGATCTTGGACTGAAGATGCGCCAGGAAAACATGAAGGTTGCCGTTGAGAGCACTATCGCCTTGGTCGCGGACAGCCAACAATCTGTGGACTGGACGAAAGTTGGCGCCACCGAACAGATCGAACAAACGAAATGGCGTTCGTTGATCAAGGCGGCCAAGCCCAACGCGAAGAAAATCCTGGCCTATCTTGGCATCAAGCCAGCGTCGACTCCTAGCTCATCGAGGCCGGAGGTCTAGTCGAAAGCTTCTTCTTTCCTTTTTCTTTTGCTTTTGATGATGTCGCCGAAGTAGCTGTTTGGCGACATCTATCCCACTAGCTCAACATGTAATGCCTTGTAAATATGTTGAATGATCAATGAAAACTCTGTCTTGCCTGTTGATTGATGTCGATTTTTTCTAAATTTCAGTTGGTGTTTGATAACTATACTCCGTCTCCTGCTCCTCCCGATGTTTTGCCTTCTCCTTCTTGCTCGAGGAAAAATCTCGCTGACACTGAACCTGTCAAAGATTCTTTGTCGCAAGAATTGGATGAACTTCGGCAGCAACTTCAGTACGCGAAGAGACAAACGCTTGTGATGATGGAACAGTCTCGTAAGGCATCTGAAGCCGAAAAGATTGCGCTTCAACAAGCTCAAGAGGCCATGGCTGCTAAGGAGATCGCTCATTCTGAGGCTGAAAAGGCCACTACTCGAGAAAATTTTATGCTCGAGTTAATGAATGAAGCCAGTGCTGATATGCCTGGTATGCTTGTCGCATCTTTTGTGTGAAACTTCGACACTTTCCATCCTTTTGCTGCGTCTCTTAGAAATTTCTGCATCGTTGCTTAACAGGTTCCTTTGATGCTATGGCCGAAGAAGAGAGGGTAAATACTAGGGCAAACTTCCTTGTTAACCTTGCACTTGATCATGGTTCTCTATTTTGGGCCACCCCAGAGAAGACCCGACAGATTGTCAGGTTTCAGGATCGCACCTCTCAGACTCGCGACTTCCTCGACTTCTGTACTGGGACCTTGTCGATGGTTTATAACTCCCTGTTTCCTCGGAACGTTCAGCCACAAACTCTTCCTGAGTTAATGGAGAAATTTAAGGATCCCCACAAGATCCATGGTTTTGTCAAAGCTTAACTAATTGCTGGCGCCAGGTTTGCCCTTATCATTCTTCAGATATGCCACTCAAAGCTTGACCTGACCCAAGTTGTTGCAAAAGTTCATGAGAGGGTAAGGCGACGAAGAGTTGGCGTCGACAGGATTAATATGAAAGTTTCGCATGTAGCCGAAGAAATGATTGAGGATCTCCTTCGGATGGACGCAGACTTTTTTGCAGATGGTCATTATGCTGACTTTCTTGGCGCTGCTCCCGAAGAAGGCAGGATTACTATTGATAACATATTAAATCGTGAATAATTTTTCTCCTTTAGTAGACAACTTTTCTCTATAAACCACGATTGTAATTGTATTGTAAAGCGATCATCCTGTTTCTGTATTTGTCCAGCCCCCGAGCGTGTCGGTGCCTATTTTCTATACTTGTGTATTGCGAGGTTTTTTAACAAAGGCATTTATTCGTCGCGTAGTTTTGGCGAGTCTCAGCTCCCGAGCTTTTTTGTCGATATTTTTATTGAGTCGCGAGGTGTTTTGATACCAAGGCGACTAGATCATGTTAACTGTACTATATTTGCGGGTGCGAACCCTCGTGTCTCGTATGATTGCTATTTTGTATTTTTCTTTGTTTCGCGAGGTATTTTATACCAAGGCGAGGTATTGTCGGGAGTATGTTTTTCAAGTCTAAGGCCTAAGCCCCCGAGCCTGCCGAAGAAATGTATATCTCCACTATCTTTATTATATTGCAGCACCGCGAGTCCGCCTCATTAAAAACCTTTCCCGGCCCCACTCGGTGCCCCGAAAAAGGAAAAGAGTGCGTCTGAAAACTCGCGGGCGTTTCAGTACATTGAAGTTTTACAAGGACTATATTTCGACTCTAGGCGTAGAACCGCCTGAGTTGCGCCACGTTCCAGGGATTTGGCTCCTCCACCCCTGTCTTCTTGTCCTTTATCCTGTATGCTCCTCCTCCGATTACTTCTGTGACGATGTAAGGTCCAAGCCATGGTGACTCGAGCTTTTCATGGCTTTTCTGCGTGAGCCGGAGCACTAGATCTCCCACCTGGAAGGATCTTGGTCGTAATCATCGACTGTGATAATTCTTCAGGTCTTGCTGATATTTGGTTACTCGAGAGAGTACTTCATCTCTAGCCTCGTCGAGTGCATCGACGTCATCTTCTAGCGCTTTTCTCGACACCTCCTCATCATATTCTACGACTCGTGGAGAGTCGTGCTCTACCTCAATTGGTAATACTGCTTCCGCTCCATGGACCAAGAAGAACGGGGTTTCTTGTGTCGCTGTGTTTGGTGTTGTTCGTATGCTCCATAATACACTGGGCAGCTCCTCTGGCCAGGTGTATCGAGCTTTTTCTAGTGGCCCTAGTAAGCGTTTCTTGATGCCGTTGCAGATTATTCCATTGGCTTTCTCGACTTGTCCGTTGGTTTGCGGGTGTGCAACCGACGCAAAGTTCAGCTTGATACCCACTTCTTCGCAATAATCTTTGAACTCATTGGATGTGAAGTTACTGCCATTATCCGTGACGATGCTGTGAGGCACTCCAAACCTGAAGACGAGACTTTTCACGAATTTGACTGCAGATGCCCCGTCTGGTGAGTTTATCGGCTTCGCTTCTATCCACTTGGTAAATTTGTCGACAGCTACCAACATATACTCCTTCCCTCCTGGCCAAGACTTGTGTAGCTTGCCCACCATATCGAGGCCCCATTGAGCAAAGGGCCAAGACAGGGGTATTGGCATTAGCTCTGCTGCTGGGGAGTGGGGTTTTGCGGCAAACCTCTAGCATGCGTCGCAGGTTCGTACTATCTCCTTTGCGTCCTCTATTGCTGTCAACCAGTAGAATCCAGCTCGAAAGACTTTGGCAGCAATAGCTCGGCTACTCGCGTGGTGACCGCAGATTCCTTCGTGTACATCTTTCAGGATCATCCTTCCTTCCTCGGGTGTGACGCACCTCTGTAATACTCCCGAAATACTTCGTTTGTATAGCTCCCCTTTGACCACGGTAAAAGCTTTTGATCGTCTAATAACTCGCCTTGCTTCAACTGGGTCGTCGGGTATTTCCTTCTTTGTGATATATGCTATGTACGTCTGCATCCATGGTACCTGTATCATCATGACCAAGTCCTGATCCTCTTCTTCTTCCTCTTGCTCTTCCTTGGTAGCCCCCGTGGGTTTCTTCTCCTTCTTTTTTGGCTTTGTCGACTTTGTGGATCTCTCTGTTATCTCTTCCCAAAATACTCCTGGCGGGACTGCAAGGCATTGCGATCCGATGTTTGCGAGAACGTCGGCTTCGTCATTGCTCAATCTGCTGATATGATTTACTTCGCATCCATCGAACAGCTTCTCGAGCTCGTTGTAGACTTCCTTGTATGCTATCATACTATCGTTGACTGAGTCGCATTGGTTCATGACTTGTTGGGCTACCAACTGCGAGTCGCCAAAGATTTTTAATCGAGTTGCACCGCAAGCTTTCGCCATCTTCATCCCGTGTATGAGGGCTTCGTATTCTGCCTCATTGTTAGACGCGTTTGGGAACGTCATCCTCAGAACGTACTTCAGCTTGTCGCCTTCTGGTGATATTAGTATCACACCTGCGCCTGCTCCTTCTAGTCTCTTGGATCCGTCGAAGTTCATGGTCCAAGTTCTCGACAAATCTGGTGGTCCTGTGTTTTGCAGTTCCATCCACTCTGCGATGAAGTCTGGCAAAATCTGCGACTTGATTGCTTTTCTTTTTTCATACGTGATGTCCCGAGGGGAAAGTTCTATTCCCCAAAGGGAGACACGACCCGTAGCTTCTGGATTATTTAGTATATTTGACAAGGGAGCTTCATTGACCACTACGATCGGGTGTGCCGAAAAGTAGTGGCGCAATTTTTGCGCTGTTGTGAATACTCCATATGCTAGCTTTTGGTACTGAGGGTACCTTTGTTTTGAAGGCGATAAAACTTCGCTGACGAAGTATACTGGCCTCTGCACTCCGTGGAGTTTTCCTTCTTCCTCCCGTTCGACGACAAGTACCGTGCTCACCACCTGGGGTGTGGCCGCAATATATAGCAACAAAGGCTCCTTCTCTTTTGGCGCCACCAAAATTGGTGGTGTCGAGATTTTTTGCTTGAGGTCCTCAAAAGCTCTATCTGCTTCTTCGTTCCATTGGAACTTGTCTCCTTGTTTGATTAAGGCGTAAAATGGTAACGCCTTTTCTCCTAGCCTGGCGACGAATCTGCTTAAAGCTGCGACTCGCCCGGTTAGCTGCTGTACCTCTTTTAGTTTTGTTGGCTTCCTCATCGTCACGATGGCCTGTATTTTCTCGGGGTTTGCTTCAATCCCTCTTGCTGATACTAGGAACCCGAGAAGTTCCCCTGCAGGAACACCGAAAGAGCACTTTGTTGGGTTCAGCTTGAGGCAGAACTTGTCGAGGTTGTCGAAAGTTTCCTTCAGGTCCTCTATTAGGGTGTCGCCTTTTTTGGATGTTATCACGACATCATCGATGTATACTTGTACATTTTTCCCTATTTGCTCTGCTAGGCACTTCTGCATCATCCGCTGGTACGTTGCTCCCGCGTTTTTCAACCCGAAGGGCATTGTTCGATAGCAGAACACGCCATAAGGGGTGATGAACGCTGTTTTCACTTCGTCATCTTCTTTCAATCTAATCTGGTTATAACCAGAATAAGCATCCAGGAAGGAAAGACGTTCGCATCCTGCCGTGGAGTCGATGATTTGATCGATCCTTGGGAGGGGAAAGTGATCCTTTGGACAATGTTTATTGAGACACGTGAAGTCGACGCACATGCGAAGGACCTTCGTGTTTTTCTTCGGCACCAACACTGGGTTAGCTACCCATGTGGCCTCTGTATGTATTTCTTTGATGAAACCTGCTTCTCTGAGTCTGTTGATTTCTGACAGCATAGCCTTGCGGTTTGGTTCCGAAAAACGCCGCAAAGGTTGTCTGATTGGTTTCGCGATTGGATCCAAGTGTAGGTGGTGCTCGGCAAGTTCCCTGGGTACTCCTGGCATGTCAGCTGGACACCATGCGAAGATTTTCTAGTACTCACAGAGGAACTCGACGAGCGCGCTTTCCTATGCGAGGTCCATGTTATTTGCGATGGACGTCGTTTTCTTCGGGTCTGTTGGGTGAATCTGTACTTCCTTGGAATCCTTTGCTGTGTTGAAGGTTGAGTCCTTGCTAGGCCTCCCTACATCTGGTAGTACGTCGTACTCTGTCGTGAGCTTTGACTCCATATATTCTGCCTGCATCCCGAAGGTTTCTGATAGTCGATGGAAATCCTTATCGCATTTATCGGCAAACGAAAAGCTTCCTTTAATCGTGATTGGCCCCTTTGGTCCAGGCATCCTCCACAACAGGTATGTATAGTGTGGTACTGCCATGAATCTAGCGTATGCTGGGCGTCCCAACAGAGCATGGTACTGTGATGGGAAATCCACAACTTCGAACTCCAACCTCTCGATCCTGTAGTTTTCTCGGGTGCCAAACTGAACGTCGAGATTGATCTTCCCCAATGGGTAACTTGGCTTGTCTGGTGTGATGCCGTGAAAACGTGTATCCGTTGGCTTGAGGTTTGCCAAGGATATGTTCATCTTCCTTAGTGTATCTGCATACATAAGGTTTAGACTGCTTCCTCCGTCGATGAAAACTCGAGACACGTCAAATCCTACAATTACTGCGGGCAAAATAAGTGCTGACTGCCCTGGCCGAGGAACTTGCTGCGGATGATCCGCAATTGTGAAACCGATGTCCTGTCCCGACCAATTGAGATACTCGACTGTTGGTGGAGGCATCTTCTCTGCCATGAACACCTGTCGCGAGATTACCTTCTGAGCTCTATTGGATGGTCTTCCTTTCTGAATCATCGAGACCGCTCCATGTGAGTTGGGATCAACGTATGGTGGTGGTGCTAGTGATGCCGCAATTCTGAGCTGGTGTCGATTTTCTTCCGTGATTACGGGAGGGGGTGGTAGGTGTATCTCACTCCTAGGTCCCTGGGGATTTCGACTTGCTGCCTGAGCGTGGGATTGTGTGGCAACCCTCATCATTGCTTGAAAATTTCGATAGTCCTTCTGTAGATGTCCTGACTGCCTTACTCCGTTGTTGTCGACGAAGAAGTGCATCTGGCATGGGCCGTTCATCATATCCTCAGGGGTCACAAAGGGCCTCCTAGGTCCATTGTTTGGTCTATTATTTCGTGGGTCATCTCTGTTGTCACTTCGCTGCTCACTGCTTCGTTGGTAATTGTCTCTGTTGCTTCCTCCAGCGCCCGATCGAAACCCAGCCGAAATTTGACCAGGTGGATCATAACTCGAAAATCGAGAAAATCGTCGCCTGCCCTGATGGTTTCGGCTGCGGTCCTCCTCTGGTGACCTGTGTCGCTTATTGTGCACAGCGTCTTCACCATCTGCCCACTTGTTTGCTATCTCCATCAATGCTGACACTGTTCTTGGGTTAGTTCTTCCCAGATCCTCCAGGAAATCTCCTCGCCGGACTCCTGCAACGAACGCGTCTATGGCTCTCTCGTCAGATATGTTTTCTGCCGAGTTTTTGATAATATTCCATCTTTGGATATACTTCCTCATTGATTCATCATGTTTCTGTCGGCATGATCTCAATTCCTCGAGTGTTGCAGGCTTTTTGCAGGTGGACCGGAAATTCTTGATGAATATCTCCTCGAAATCAGTCCAGTTGTCGATGGAGCCTACTGGAAGCTTCTTTATCCAAGATCTTGCGGCTCCACTCAAGTGCACTTGAATGCTCTGCATTGCTGTTGCCCTCGTGCCGCCTATTAGTTTCACTGTCTCGAGGTAATCTACCAGCCAATCATCAGGATCCTGCAGTCCATCGAATTTCTTAAAATTATCGGGTAGCTTAAACCCTGAAGGCACCCGAGTTTTTCGGACCCTTCTGGTGAAGCATGGTAGTCCACACATATCCTCTTCGGCTAAGTCTGGAGAGTGTCGATGTTCCCTTCTATGTTGTCGTGCCCTGTCTACCCTTGCCTGGGTTTCTGCATCTCTTGCTTCACCTGTTCTCTCGGGAGCTGCTGCTGCAACCGCAGGTCGTGGACTATTTTGCCGTGCTGATCCTTCGGGAGGCGTCGACGCGAACGCTGTTCCCATGGCTCCAACTCCCGCCATGGCCATGTTGTACAATGCTTCCCTTGGATCTCCAGGAGGTGGCCTTGATGCGAGGATATAAGCTTGTGTCGCCATGTACCCAGCTTCCGGTGTTTTGGGAATAATGTTTCCTCTTGTGCCTATCGACATAAAGGACATGTCGAGGTTTTGAACTAGATTCTCTCTTTCTGCTTCAGGTATGTTTTGCAACCTTGACCTTGCCCTGTTCCGAGCTTCTCTGTGACTATCTCCCGAAGTTCCTGATTGTCGACTGAGGTCTGCCCTTCGCCTGCTTGACGCAGAAGCTGCCTCCCTTCTTTTGTTCAGGACCTCTGTTTGTTTTTCTAATTCCCTTCCGGCTCGAGCAAGTCTATATTGGTATGCCTGCAATTCCTCGACCGTGGCGGTTGTCGCCATTGGTTCTGAACCATCCATAGCTCTTGCGGCTCTGTCCCACGCTGCTTGCGGCAACTGAACTCTCAGACGTGGCGTAGATCCGACGTATTTGTTGCCTAGCCCTCGCCTTAAATCAGAGGGATCGACGTATGGATTTCCCGCATCGTCGAAAGCCTCCGATGTTTGCTCCTGTTCACGACTTGCTTCTCCGATGACGTAGACTTGGTGATGGTTAGAATTCTGCGCCTTGCTGGATTCGGTGACACCATCATAGAGATTGGTGAAGACCTTTCCAATGGTGATAGATTTGTCGATGAAGTCGAAGCTGTCGATGCTTTCGGAATCGCTGCTTATATAGGAGTCCGCAGACAACTCGAAAGACATGTCGCTGAAGATCTTGGCGAGTGTTTCGCTTGCATTGATGCCGACGAAGCGTGGCGAAGATGTTTCTTCGTCGCCTGACTCGACCGATGATGCCGAGCTCGAAGATTCAGTATGTTTCATAGAACACTTCGGTAAGGTCGGAATTTCGAGACGATAACTTCCTTCCTTCTCGACGCGAAAGTGGAACCTCCCGAACGTCATCTCCATAGGCTCCTCCGGATATGTATATGCATCCAAACGGGAGGGCAGGTGAGGAACAAAATCAACGAGACCAGTTTCGATCTGTTTACCTCTGTCCAAGATGTTGCTTGCTGCTGACGAAGTCGACGATCCTGAACGTGCCATCGAGATCAGCTCCTTGTCGCCTCTAAATCCCACAGACGGCGCCAATTGACAAGGTATTAACTTGTCAATGCCTACGAATAGTAGACTAGGGTTTCGTGTAATGTAGAGGGCAAGTAGATCTCGAAGGTTATCAGCCGAATAATACTCGACGAAATAGAACTAGGGTTTGCTCAACAATGATTCAATGCTTTCTTTGTCCCTCGACTCCCCCTTATATACAAGTTGGAGCCGAGGGATTTCGTAATACACAAGTTTACAGAGTCTGGGAGGGTTTCTAACCCGTCCCGCAAGATTACAGTTTGACACTTCCTATTACAACTCTATCTTTCCATAATATCATATTGGGCTTCCGAGTCTTCCTGTTCTTCGAGTAGTGGGCCTTCAGTAACCCTGGGTACTATCTTCGGCAGGCCCATTGGGGATGCCTATGTCAATAGAAGCGTGCGTAGACATCACCTATCTCCGAGTTCCCAATGAGGATGACACAAAAAGATTGATGGAGATAATTGAGAAAAGAGGTTGACCCGGTATGGTTGGAAGTCTTGATTGTATGCACGGGACATGAAAGAATTGTCCCAAGGCATGGCATGGACAGTGATGTGGCAAGAGCAAAGATGCTACCATTTTACTTGAGGTCGTCGCATCACAAGATTTGTGAATTTCATTTTTTTTTGTTTGTCGGGAACACTAAATGATATCAACGTGCTGCAAAGATCCCCTTTATTTGTGAAACTAGCAAATCGGGAAGCACCCACTTGCAACTACAAGGTCATGAGCAATAAATATACAATGAGATATTACCTAGCCGATGGGATCTATCCGGACTGGGCAACTTTTGTCAAGTCTGTGAAGGATCCCCAAGACAGAATAGAAGCTGAATTTGTCAAAGGTCAAGAAGCAGCTCGCAAGAACACTGAGAAAGCTTTCAGTGTTTTGCAAGCAAGGTTTGCCATTGTTCGTGGCCCAGCACGGTTTTGGGATAAAAACAACCTTGTGAACATCATGACCTGTTGTGTGATTCTTCATAACATGATCATCGAGGATGAAAGAGAGTTAAACATGCCCTGCTTCTATGACAACGTTGGCACCCGAGTGGAACCCCAACACAATCCAGATCACATTGAAGCTTTGCTTGAAACGCATCGGCAGATTGAGAATGCCAGTACCCATACTCAGCTCGTTTATGATCTGAAAATGCACCACTAGCAGCGACATGGCCGTCGCCTTTGATCCCACCATTCTATTCATTTATGTGTGAGAGGTATCATTGTTGAGACATTTGTTCATTTGTTCAATTTTTCGATAATTGTTGTAATTTGGTTGAGATATTTTTCATTTATTCAATTTTTCCAAAACTATTGTAATAATTTGGTTCAGATATTTTTATCTTTTGTAATAGTTTGGATGATTATTTGATTAATTATGATCGATTGTTCTAGTGTTCATATGAATACTATGAAAAACCATGTCTTTACGGGTTCGGAGCCGCTGGCGTGAAATAGAGCCCGTAAAACAAAACTGTAAAACAGAATATTATATTTTACAGTTTTGGTTTACGGGCTCTGCTAAATTCTATTTTACAGTTTTGATTTACGAGCTCTGCTCTGCATCAGTGATTTTTCGATTCGTAAACACGAGTTTGATAAACTAAACTCCGGATCTCAATTCGAGTGTTTACGGCTCTGATACAGATGCCCTTAGCCGGTTAGTTCTTTTCGTTCTTTGTATCCACGGACAGTTATCTGCCCGGATGTACTCGTGTCTTACTAATCGGAAAGAGACAACGTTCATTTTTAAAATAAATGGATCTCCTCGTTCAGCTGATCTATCATCGCTGCTTCTTTCTCAACTATTCGATATGTTTACAGCTTTTCAGTGGTAAACAAATGAATCTTTAATGAAAAAAGTATGCCTTGAGGCATCACAACAATAAAGCAGGTGATTTGAGTTGTTACTCGCTAGCCTATAGTATATGATAAGAATCTTATTTTCTTGGAGAAGCATTATTAGTCAGAAACTGAAATTGGAGGACCACTTTTGTACTTTTTTTGGGGTAATGTTCACATGATCAAACTTCACACCAAGTTTGTTTAATAGAAGATAAAAGATGCCAAAATCTTACGGTCATGACTCGCTAGTCATGAGTCTAGTTAGTCTCTAAGAAAGGAATGCCATCTATATGGATTTATAAAAGGAAATAATCATATACGTTGTGGCTTGGTTTAACAATCATGATGTCACAACGGCAGGCTGTTGAACAGAATCTTGTTCTCATCCGGTTGGCATCCTACGCTAACCATAGTTATCTGCATAATCGAGGCCACGCTGTGGCAGCGCACGACTTTGATGTACACAACTTAATTTGAAAGACTGGGACTCGAGGACTCAAGGTCTTATTTTTATGCCCTAAGAGCAAGTGGTTGCCATACGCGGAGTACATTCTTTTAGAACCTCCCATCGTGCAGCTTGGACATCTAAACAATGCGTTTTACAAACTCTTGTTTATTCAGAAGACTAGGACTCAAGTATTTCTTTTTAGATCATGATATGGAGTGTTTACCTTTCTTCTTTTTTATAAACCAACAACAAGCTGAGAGGTTGCATTATTGATGCAACTAGCGCTTTGTTTTACAGACTACTACCTTCTTTTTATAATGAGCTAAATACTCCATAGTTGTAATTTAGACGCACTTTAGTCCCAAAACTTGCAAAATGAAGTGAGACAGTCCCAAAAGTTGTCACAATGTGCAGAACAAGTCCCAAATAATCCTGGTGCCAACACGTGGCTTAAATCTTTTTGCGAAATACACCCTACACATTTTGTATATACATCTGGTTGCATAACAGACGTATAGATCCCACGTGTCAGTCTAGAGGAAAGAAATAAAAATATAACCGCTGGTACGGTGAGTCAAACGCGCGGACAACAACCTACACCAAGGCGTACGGAACAACCACCAGGTCACAGGTGGGAACCACATCTCATATGCAACAGAAGGTCAGACGTGGAATAGAAAAAATCTAGGGGCCATTCCGCAAAAAGGCCGAAGCCACGTGTCCTTACCGGGGTTGTTTGGGACAAGTTTTGCACATTATGGCAAGTTTTAGTAGGACTACCACGCCCCATTTTGCAAGTATTAGGACTGAAATGCACATAACATTACAACTATTAGGACCTATGGTGTATTTAGCTCTTTTATAATTGCTGGAACTAGTGTTTTGTTTTACCAAAGCATACAGGTAGTATTTTATTTGGAAGGCTGGGACTCGAGTGTTTCTTTTTAGGAACCAAGAACAAGTGATAACAAAGATTGCAGGAAAAAAGGATATGCCCTCATAGGACCACATGGCACGTTAATTATTCTATACTTTGGTAAGTCCATAACCTTCTTGACCAACCAGTGTTAATGATTAAGTGCGCTGCACACACAGACCACATATTCATATGGATCAATATATGAATGGTTCCCATGTAGTTCACATAAACTTTTTTTAGATCAAAAGGCCATCGCCCCATTCCATTTCCATAGAAAATGAAATGATTATACAAGACAATAGTTTAACTTATAGCCTACTCCCAGCTAAAACCGGGACAAATCCCTAGAGACAGAATCAAAGCAAAATAGATACTCATATTACAGTTTTTGGCACACAACACCCCGTTTTTTCAGCGAGCGCCTGCCAGTGCTCGCGGCCTCATCGCATCTGGTATCCTTGGGCCAGCCACTAGTAGCATCTTAGGCTTCTTTAGTTGCTTGTAAGAGCTAGGGCTGCCACCATCTTCGCTTGCAATTGTTTCACACATCCTTCCAGCAATTCCAATTTATTTTGCTGGACATAGCATCTGCCATCTCTTCAGTAGTTTCACCACACGAATCCAGAGCACATGCATCCCAGACCAAGAGCAACGCCCAAACAGAACGACATTTTGATGTTTCCAAGTTGACCACATAAGAGCAGCAACAATCATGTTAGTAACAACATTCTTTTGATTGCTAATCCAAAATCTAGCAATACTTTCAAAATTGACCCCAAGGTTCTTTCCAAGTAAAGTTGAAACGTCTATCCACATGATTTTCATGATATCACAAGAAAAGAATAGATGGTTCACAGTTTCCATTTCAGAGCATAAAAGGCAAGTTTTATCAAGAATATTCTGCCTTTTCGCAAGGTTGTCACGGGTAAGCAATTTATTGTGTGATAACAGCCAGAGAAAAACTTGGACCCTAGGGGGGCACATGAAGCTTCCACACCGCAGGGATAAACATCGGAGTCACCCCATGGTAATTGAGAACCGCATACAAGGAATGAGAGCTATAAACGCCAGAGCTATCAAGCTTCCACACTAAACTATCTTCCGTATCTGAAAGTCAGATAGAAGAAGCAATTTGTTCCAGTTGATACCACTGATCCACCATTTTTTGGTTGAAAACTCTCCTAAAGGTTAGTTTCAACACATTTCCATCCCACACCTTTTTAATTGTTACATCTTGTTGCTTACACACGTAGTACAGGTCCCAAAACATGATAGCTAAACTCGAATTACCCAGCCATTGGTCTTCCCAAAACCGGATTTTGTTTCCTTTACCAACCGACCACACTGATAGCCTAGTTTCGCGGCTCTAGCGGCCCAAAGAACTCCCTTCCAAAAAAGGAGAAACATATGTTTCTCTACAGTTGAAAACATTAGGGCTCTCAGTGTCATATTTGAAGTCAATTATTTGCTTCCAAAGCTTGTTGTCATCTAAACTATACCTCCTGATCCACGAGGCCAGAAGACAGAGACTAAGCTCTCTAATATTAGGGTTATCCAGACCGCCATACTCTTTTTTCATAGTGACCAACTCCCAGTTAGCAAGGTGATACTTACAATGCCCCTCATGGTTATTCCACAAGCAGTTCACATAATTTCATTGGAATTAAGTCTTCTGTACATTATACTGGTTTCGGACATTTAGTTTTGTTTGTTAAGACCAGTTGGACGTTTAATTATCCACTCTATGCACCGCACAAATTGATGGGAAGTTTCCACAACATGTGTTAACACTCTCCTTACGTCTAATTCTTTCACACCTCATACACCTTCCTACGAGAGGAACATGCACGCCCCAATCACAAGTAGATTCATTTTGCGTAGCAGCCTGGATTTTCATAGGTCGTTGGGCTTTCTTTACCGAGAGACTATACTTGAGATGGCTTGTGACGGTACTGAAGTACAGATTGTACCAAGTGATGATATGGCTAATTATCTTTACATATTGAATTAATTTTCTCCCTTCAATGGTTTGAGCCAAAGCTTGATTATATTTCTGTTTGTGCTTCACCAAAATTACAGAACAAACCAGAGAGACGATTCTAAAGGAGAGGCTGAATTAGCCACAGGTATGTTGGGCTTCCCAGACTGTTAGCAACACCTTCTTTCCTTGCTTCTGACAAAACATAAGATCATGTAGCTCTCATGTTTGATTCAAATCACCCATCTTACTCGCTAACCAGATCTGTAGGAAACACATCACCACGAAGCCTGCATACACCATAAGTTTGATTGATGTAGCATTGAAACAGAAAAACTCCGACCAAATTTACCTGTCGACGTCGCCCATGGCAACAACATGGTAACAACATAGTCGACAGCCGCATTAGTTTTATTTAGGCACACATGATAACAAACTTTGCTGGTCCTGTCGTGCTTCCTTTGTATCATTTGACTTCCCATACACGCCCAAGAAGCTTAGGATGTTCACGCAAATATTCTTCGTAACGTGCATCACGTCGATTGCAGAGCGGACTTCTAGGACTTTCCAATATTCTAGCTCCCAGAATATAGATTTCTTCTTCCACATGGCTACGTGCCCGTCAGCTCCCTTCGGAACTGATTGTCCGCCAGGACCCTTTCCAAAGATGACTTTCAAATCCTTGACCATATCAAATACCTCAGCACCAGTGTGTTCCGCAGGCTTCGGCCGGTGATCTGCCTTGCCGTTGTAATGCTTGCCTTTCTTTCTTACTGGATGACCTTTCGGAAGAAATCGACGATGCCCAAGGTACACGTTCTTCTTACAATTTGGCAAATGTACACTTTCAGTCTCATGTAAGCAGTGCGTGCATGCATTGTATCCCTTATTTGACAGTCCCGAAAGGTTACTAAGAGCAGGCCAATCGTTGATGGTTACGAAAAGCAACGCTCGTAGGTCAAATTCCTCTTCTTTGTGCTCATCCCACACACGGACACCAGGTCTGCCCCACAGCTGTAAAAGTTCATCAACTAATGGCCTTAGGTACACATCGATGTCGTTGCCGGGTTGCTTCGGACCTTGGATGAGCACTGGCATCATAATGAACTTCCGCTTCATGCACAACCAAGGAGGAAGGTTGTAGATGCATAGAGTCACGGGCCAGGTACTATGGCTGGAGCTCTGCTCGCCAAAAGGATTCATGCCATCTGTACTTAGACCAAATCTTATGTTCCTTGCGTCAGCTGCAAAATCTTTGAACTCTCTGTCGATCTTTCTCCATTGCGTTCCATCTGCGGGGTGTCTCAACTCCCCGTCCGACTTACGGTCCTCTTTGTGCCATCGCAACAACTTGGCATGCTCTTTGTTCCTGAACAGACGTTTCAACCGTGGTATTATAGGAGCATACCACATCACCTTGGCGGGAACCCTCTTCCTGGGTTTCTGGCCCTCAACATCGTCGTCACCAGGGTCATCGCCTCTGATCTTATAACGCAATGCAGTGCATACCGGGCATTCATTCAAATTCTCGTATTCACCGCGGTAGAGGATGCAGTCGTTGATGCATGCATGTATCTTCAGAACCTCTAAACCTAGAGGGCAGACAACCTTCTTTGCTTCGTACGTACTGGCGGGCAACTCGTTATTCTTTGGAAACATATTCTTCAACATTTTCAGCAAGTTTTCAAATGCCGAGTCAGCTACACCTGCCTGTGCCTTCCATCTCAGCAAATCCAAAGCAGTGCAGCCCAGCTTTTTCAGACCATCATCGCATCCGGGGTACAGCGCCTTCCTGTGATCCTCTAACATGCGATCCAAATTCTCCCTCTCTTTTTCAGTTTCGCAGCGTCTCCGTGCATCAGCAATGGTCCGACCAAGATCATCAACGGGATCATCACGTGCCTCTTCTTCACCTTCCCCTTCACCTTCCCCTTCACCTTCAGCATCCTCCATGAAAGTGCACCGAAATGAGCAAGATAGCTTTCATCGATGAAATCATCCCCTTCTTCATCTTCTTCCATTATAACCCCTCTTTCTCCATGCTTGGTCCAACAATTATAGCTTGGCATGAAACCGTGCCGAAGCAGGTGCATGTGAACATCTCTTGAGGAAGAGTAACCATTCTGATTCTTACATTTAACACATGGACAGATAACAAAACCCCCCTGCTTGTTCGCATTAGCCACTACGAGGAAATCTTTCAAACCCGTACTGAACTCGCCGGAGAGTCGGTTACCGTACATCCATTGTCGATTCATCTGCATTATTATAATATAAAATATATAATTAACCATCATGCATTTGTTAAACTAACTAGCTACAAACAATATAAATTAAACAATGAACTACACACATGCACATGCACATTTTATCAACGACACATCAAAGGTTCAAGTTGCTAACCGCGATCGAGGAGGAAAAAATAAATGAGAAAGCTCAAGTGTGGCTCCAACACTTCATATCATGTTTGTTTCATGCTCTTGGGGCATTTCATCAAACACCTTATGTGCATAAGAGGAACCAAAAGCAAACCTAACACCCACTTGTGAAGTTTGTGAAGAGAATGGCACCAAATGGCTAAGTGTTGGCTGCTGGATGGGTATATATATAGGGGGGGGCTTTAGTCCCGGTTGGCCTGGCCAACCGCGACTAAAGGCCTTCGGGCACCTTTAGTCGCGGTTGGCCAGGCCAACCGGGACTAAAGACCCCCACGTGCACCGGCTGGCCACCGAGCGCCCTGGGCCCAGGCCTTTGGTCGCGGTTCGCCTCCCGAACCGCGACTAAAGGTCCCATTAGTCGCGGTTCCTACAGCTTCGCGACTTATGGGGCTCACCCGAAGCCTGTTTTTCTACCAGTGAGAAACGCATGTACCAGGCAGGCGTAGAGTATCTCTAGCACATCCCTTATTATGACATACTTTAGAGTAACTCCAGCCGCTTCCCCAAAGCGATCTCCAGAGAAATTTGGGGCGCCGCCCAATATTTTTTCGTTTCCAGCCGCGCGCTCCAAAGACCCCTTCTGTCCGACGTGACCCAATACGGTATTCGGGACCCCGAACCCGTTCCCGATCCACAGGGAACGCTCCGAGCACGCCGGACACAACGAGAAGCGAGGCGGGCTCCCACCTATCGGTGACCACATCCACGATGGTTGGTTCCCGCCTTTTATTTCTCGTCACGCCTGCCACCCCTCCGCCGCCGCTAGATTTGCCGGCCGTCTCGACGGCAAATCTCTTCTCAGTTGGGCAGAGTCGTGGCGACTGGCTCCCTCGCCGGCCTTTTCGCCGCCACCGCTTCACCAACGCGTCCAAGAACGCGCCGTTAAATCCGCCCCACCTCCGCGCACAGAAGGTGTTCGACGCCTTGTCGGGTAGGCGCGATAGGTCGATGTTCTTTGCCTCCTCTGTCGCGGCTGAATTTTAAAAATTTATTTTGCTTCAGACATGGATAGCGACGACGAGATGATTGTCGGACTGTTGGAGGAATAGCAATCCTTCGATGACGACATTCGGGAGCATTTGTCGATCATCGCGTCCCTCCAGAACATGCTTGACGCCGAGGCGGAGAAGCAAAAGAGGCCACGCCGCGGAGTTTCAAGACAAGGAAGAAAGAAGTCGAAGCCCCGACAGAGGATGGAGGGACATACCATGCTGCACAATGACTACTTCGCAGATGACGCAACACAGGCATACAATTTTCGGCACAGTTATAGGTTGAGTAAGAGTTTGTTCATGAATATCCTCCACGACATTCGAGAGTTCGACCCCAACTTCAAGCTGAAGCACGACGCTGTAGGCATTGCCGGGTTCTCATCGATTCAGAACTGCACTACCGCCATGAAGATGCTTGCATACGGAGCACCTGCTGATACACAGGACGACTACCTTCGCATGAGTGAGTCTACTGCCATTGAGTGCATGTACAAGTTTTGCCGAGCTGTGGTGGGAAAGTTTGGCAAATACTACCTGAGAGGTCCAACTGAAGAAGAGACTGGAAGGATCATGGCACAAAATAATGCGAGAGGATTCCCTGGGATGCTTGGAAGCATCAATTGCATGCACTGGTCATGGAAGAACTGCCCGTTTGCTTGGCAAGGTATATACAGAGAGCGTCATGGATATTGCAGTGTGGTGCTTGAAGCTGTGGCAGATTATGACCTGAAGATTTGTCATTCTTTCTTTGGCATGGCGGGATCACACAATGACATCAACGTGTTGCAGCGGTCTCCGGTGTTCAGCAAACTAGTGGAAGGTCATGCTCCACCGTGCAACTATGAGATCAATGGTCACTAATATACCAAAGGCTATTATCTAGCCGATGGTATATATTCAAAATAGGCCACTTTTGTCATAATAATCCCGGCTCCATTAGGTCGGAAAAATTGCCACTTTGATTCGCGACATGAGGCTTGCAGGAAGGATATCGAGTGGGCATTTGGTGTGCTTCAAGATCAATATGTAATTGTTCGGTACCCTGCTCTAAGCTTGTCTCACGATCAAATGTGGGAGGTGATGCAGACTTGTGTGATCATGCACAACATGATCATCAAAAATAACCCTAAGAATCAGGTCAGGACACATGTTGATCCCTATGAGTGTCAGGATCCTCTTGCGAAGGTTGATCATGATGTGCCTGTAGATTTTGCTGATTTCGTTGCCATACACGCAGAGATCCGTGACAATAATGTTCACGAGCAACTTTAAAATGATCTCGTTGAGCATATGTGGAGAGTCAAAGAATTATTAGCAAATGCCGTGGCGACTTGATCTAGCCCCACTTATTATATTTATGTAGTTATTTTATTGTTTGTTGTATTTTAATTGAAAATAATTTTGGCAAACATATTTGTATGATATGTTTAATAAAATGGTTATGTGTTCGAAAACGCTATAAAAAATGGTTTAGGCCAACGTTTGGGGATGCGGCTGGGGAGCGACATCCCCCAAACGCGACACGAAGAAAACGCGTCTCCAAACGCTAAATCCAGCGTTGTTTAGGAGTCGCTTGGAGGGACGCGGCTGGAGATGTGCTCTTAAAAGCCATTTGAGCTGAGCTCTCAAGCCTGGTTTGCGGTATGGGTTTTCGTCTACAAGAGCAGATTGGATCCATAGAATTGAGAATGGAATTGAATTGGACCGAAAATTCCAAATCTACGATGGAAATGAATTGGCTCCCAATTCGAATTCTATTGTTTGGATGTGCTTGGAATTTGATGTTAGAATCAAAAGGCGTAACCAATTCCAAATCATGTTGGATGTACAAACCATAGAACTTGATGTTTTGTTGATTTTAAACAATATTTTTCGAAAAAAAAAAGAATTTGGTCAACGAACAAATAGATCCAATCAGTCCCCGATCGAATTGAGTGAGGGGTCACGAGCTGGCTCGTGAGGGAGTCACCGGCGGGCGGTGGAGTGCGGGAGGGGCCGGCAGTGGCCAGAATCGGCCAGCAATGGTCGGAATCGGCCGATTCCTGCTGAGGCCGGTGGAATCCCATCCACCAAGGTTGTAGGGGGAGGGGCTGTAGGATAACGTTGCATAGAAAACAAAAAAATTTCCTACCGCAAACACGCAATCCAAGCCAAGATGCAATCTAGAAGACGGTAGCAACGAGGGGATTATCGAGTCTCACCCTTGAAGAGATTCCAAAGCCTACAAGATGAGGCTCTTGTTGCTGCGGTAGACGTTCACTTGCCGCTTGCAAAAGCGCGTAGAAGATCTTGATCACGATCGGTTCCGGCGCCACGAACGGGCAGCACCTCCGTACTCGGTCACACGTTCGGTTGTTGATGAAGACGACGTCCACCTCCCCGTTCCAGCGGGCAGCGGAAGTAGTAGCTCCTCTTGAATCCGACAGCACGACGGCGTGGTGTCGGTGGCGGTGGAGAAGTCCGGCGGAGCTTCGCTAAGCTACGCGGGAGATATGGAGGAGAGGGGGGCGGCTAGGGTTTGGGAGGGGGTGGCCGGCCACTTCAAGGGGGGCGGCCAGCTTGTGGTCTTGGGGTGGCCGGCCCCCTCCCCTTGGCCCCTCATTATATAGGTGGATCCCCAAGGGTTGGTCTCCAAGTCTTCGAATAAGACCCGAACCAAAAACCTTCCATATGGTGGGGAAACCTAGCCCAGCTAGGACTCCCACTAGAGGTGGGAGTTCCACCTCCCATATGGGGGGGGTGGCCGGCCCCCTAAGGGGGAGTCCACTTGGGACTCCTCCCCCACTAGGGCTGGCCGGCCATGGAGGTGGAGTCCCATGTGGACTCCACCTTCCTTGGTGGTTT
This sequence comes from Lolium perenne, assembly GCF_019359855.2. NCBI lineage: Eukaryota > Viridiplantae > Streptophyta > Magnoliopsida > Poales > Poaceae > Lolium > Lolium perenne. The sequence goes on along the minus strand of NC_067248.2, from coordinate 189,759,607 downwards.
CTTCCGGACTTTTCTAGAACCTTCTAGAACCTTCCATAGAACCTTCCGCGTCAATTTTATTCACATAAAATGACATCCTATATATGAATCTTATTCTCCGGACCATTCCGGAACTCCTCGTGATGTCCGGGATCTCATCCGGGACTCCGAACAAATATTCGAACTCCATTCCATATTCAAGTTCTACCATTTCAACATCCAACTTTAAGTGTGTCACCCTACGGTTCGCGAACTATGCGGACATGGTTGAGTACTCACTCCGACCAATAACCAATAGCGGGATCTGGAGATCCATAATGGCTCCCACATATTCAACGATGACTTTAGTGATCGAATGAACCATTCACATACGATACCAATTCCCTTTGTCATGCGATATTTTACTTGTCCGAGGTTTGATCTTCGGTATCACTCTATACCTTGTTCAACCTCGTCTCCTGACAAGTACTCTTTACTCGTACCGTGGTATGTGGTCTATTATGAACTTATTCATATGCTTGCAAGACATTAGACGACATTCCACCGAGAGGGCCCAGAGTATATCTATCCGTCATCGGGATGGACAAATCCCACTGTTGATCCATATGCCTCAACTCATACTTTCCGGATACTTAATCCCACCTTTATAACCACCCATTTACGCAGTGGCGTTTGATGTAATCAAAGTACCTTTCCGGTATAAGTGATTTACATGATCTCATGGTCATAAGGACTAGGTAACTATGTATCGAAAGCTTATAGCAAATAACTTAATGACGAGATCTTATGCTACGCTTAATTGGGTGTGTCCATTACATCATTCATATAATGATATAACTTTGTTATTAATAACATCCAATGTTCATGATTATGAAACTAATCATCCATTAATCAACAAGCTAGTTTAAGAGGCATACTAGGGACTTCTTGTTGTCTACATATCACACATGTATTAATGTTTCGGTTAATACAATTATAGCATGATATATAAACATTTATCATAAACATAAAGATATAAATAATAATCACTTTATTATTGCCTCTAGGGCATATCTCCTTCAGTCTCCCACTTGCACTAGAGTCAATAATCTAGTTTACATTTGTAAAGATATAACACCTTGGCCTTCCGGTGCTTTATCATGTTTTGCTCACGGGAGAGGTTTTAGTCAACGGATCTGACACGTTCAGAAACGTATGTATTTTGTAATTCATTTGCATCTCAACGCATCACTCATTTCCAAATGAGTCGGCATTAAATATGTTTGGTCTTCTGGTGGAACCTTAATTCCGCGGTCTGAAATATGTCACTAATATTGTCACACACAATATAGCTTCAAAGTTCTGACACTATCGGAACTACACCAAGTTCTCAAAGAACTTCTTGACTTAACATCCTTTGTTATTGTCAAAACAATGACATACTCTGCCTTCTTTTGTAGAATCCGTCACAATATTTAGAACTCTTCTAAATCTAGCATAGACAACTTCTAGCTCATTGTGCTACTTTTTAAACAACACTTAGTCTAATTTGAGATTGAAATTATATTTTATATATGACAAAACCAATATCGGTGTAACACCTTACAGCGATTTGTTTGTCATTTCTTCATACAAAAAAATATATATATATATCCTTAGTTCTTCTAAAGTACTTAAGGATATTCTTACTGTCGTCCAATGATCATCATATGAATCATTCTGGTATATGCTTATAACACTTTATAGCACATGATATCTGATTGTGTACATATTATTCGTGATCTATAATCACTCATGTGTTTTTACTCATTGAGTGTCAGATACACTCGAGTCTTGTTAAAACTTTAACATGACAAGAACATTTTCTTAATATTTCTATATTGAACTATTTCAATATCCATCCTATGTACTTTGACTTAAACTTATTTATGTGTTTCAATCTATCTTCATAGATCTTAACACTAATATGTTTTAGTCCAAATTCTTTCATTGAAGTTAATTTCTCAATGAAACCTTTTTAATCAAGTATATAATTACATCATTTATAACCAACTATATGTCACCTACATAAAGTGTAATAAATGTGTCTTAGCGCTCCCACTCAATTTCTTGCAAATGCAAGCCTCTTCATCGTCTCTGATGAAATCAAAAACTCTTTGACTATTTCATCTGGTGAAGATTCCAACTCCGTGATACTTACTTCATCCAATTTGAAGCTTGTATAGCTATCTAGTATACCATGGACCAGCAAAACTCTTGGTTGTATCTTGTATACACCTTTAATACATACTTCTGATAAGTAATGTATTTTGCCATCCTACTAACATATCTCATAAAGGAAATATGTAGTGTTTACTAGAATAATCCATATGGACTTTAAGCATTGCTACGGAAGATCTAATCTTGTCGTAGTCAACTCTTTGAACTTTGTCGTAAACAACTTTTCGACAAGTTGAGCTTATTCAAGGATAATCCATCCAAGTCCATCAATTTTATAGATCTATTTACTTTCAAAAAGTATTCATCTATCTTGGATTTCATGGCGTATAGCCATTTTAATGGAGTCAGGGCCCATCATAACTTCCTTGTTTGTAGTTGGTTTATCATTGTTCAAAATCAATCCTTTGTCCACAAATCATTTATTTGATCACAAAGTAAACCATACCTACAAGGTTCAATATGTACTTCGATCTCCATGACTAAAACACTTTGTAGTCATGGGAGCCATGATCGTTGTGGCCGCTTCCGAAACAAATTCCGATGCTGCGCTACTCTGATCATTATACTCAGGTTCATAAACCTTATCAAATTATATTGTCCTCCCACTCAAAAACTTCACTAGAAACAATTTCTTGGAAATAAGAAACATTGACAAACACTTTTGTCTTTGTCTCCATAGTGGGAAGAATTCCCAATCAATTCTCTGGGATAACCAACAAAGACATTCATCCGATTTTGGTTGTAAACTTATTTACTTATGCTATGCATACCAAAATTTAAGAAAAGACTATCAGGTTTTATACCCATGCCATAACTCGTATGGTGTCATTTCAACGGATCATGATGATGCTCTATTCAGTGTAAAAGCGGTAGTCACTAAAGTATAATCCACAAAAATATAATGGCATCAATATTTTATCTCATCATTGATCCAACAAAGTTTGGATATATCTCTTGGATACTTCATCATCACTATGATACTCCAAGAAACGTAAGTTGTAGAACAATTTCATAACTCTCTTAGACGTTCGCTAAAACTCGTAATTCAAATATTTTTACCATGATCCAATCATAGATATTTGATTTTTCTATTACGATGATTTCCACTTCATGCTGAAATTTATTTGAAACCATTCAAATGTTTCAAACTTCTTTCTTATTGAATATATCCACATATATATACTCAATTCATTGTTGAAAGTTTTCATGAAGTAGAAGAATCTCCCGCACACAACTATGCCCAGTGAACCACATACATCATCATGTATTTTTCCACTAAGTTTGTTGCCCGTTCAACTTTTGGCCTATGAACGGTATTTTAATCATTCTCTTTAGAAAAGATTTGCAAGCGCCAAATGATTCAAAAATCAAATGACTCCAAAAATCCATTTGCATGGAGTTCCTTCATGCGTTCCTTTCTAACATGACCTAAATGGCGGTTCCACAAATAAGTGGAATTCAAATCATTTGCCTTTATGGCATTTTAGCGTCAGCTTTATGTATGTGTGTTTCACCATTAAGATTTATAATAACTTATCCATCGTACATGGAGTAATGTCATAATTTGAACAACTCATTGTTTTCATTTGACCGGAGCAAAATAACAATTATTAAGTTCTTTATTATAAATTCTAAGGGCTAGATAGAATGCCAACGACGAACATAATAACACTTTATTTTGTTCCAGTCGTGCATTCCTATCATATTCCTTGTCAGTCACTTAGGCCATTGTATTCTTGTATTGCGTTGTTTTGTATGACACTTCATACCAACCAATATAGTGCTAATACCCAAGAATTTCATAGTGTGACCTAACTAGGAATACAACCATAACATGTATATCATTTATATACACCTGAGCTAGACTTTCTAGTCTTTTCTTTCTTTCTGCCAAAATATCTTTTGCAGTTTCTCTTTTAGCTTTCCTCATTATTCAGAAAAACACTTCAACATTAAAAACTTCTAGGTTTGTTGGTCTAATACCAATAACCTTGAGGTTCTTATTTTAAAGTTGATCATCATATGACAAGTGTTCTATATTTCACTATTAGTAACTTTGTAATATGATGAACAATTTCACTCATAATTTTATCCATCAATTCATGACAACTTTCTGAGACCATGTCTGTACATGCTAGGCTCATAAAGTTTAACCTTGGTATTCGCATGTGCAAATCTGGCTTGCACCCGTTGTATGCACACGTAGAATCTATCACACCCGATCATCACGTGATGCTTCGAAACGACGAGTCTTAGCAACGGTGCATACTAAGGATGATAACTTCATGGATATGCGAATATTATTAGTGCCCCAATAGTTGGAGGATTGTGGCGCTTTGGCGTCTTCAACCTTCATACATTCCCATAAAACTTATGAGTTTATGTAGTCTCACCAAATTTATATTCTATCATCTTGCAATAAGGTCTTAGATATCACATATATCTCATACCTTGATTATTTCTGAAAACTAAATTTTCAGCTCCTTACTTTTCAAACAGATTTGAACTTCAAGTTTCATGGAGACAAGATAACTTTAGGTACTAATTGAAACCATAGCTCTTTGAATCAACATTGTGAGGTTTACTAAAAGTTTGCAATAGGACTTAATCAATTCTTGATTCTTAACAATACGGTACCAATCCGTAAAGTTTCTTGTCAGATTTTAACAGTATTTCTATCTCAATTACAAGACTAGCGCATAGTAGTAAACGGATGCCAAAACTACAAAATTAATTCAAAAAACTACTCAGACTAAGTTTATGATAATTAGTTCATGTTTTAATCTAATTACTAATGAACTCCCACTTAATACAACATCCCTCATAGTTGTTAAGTGGTACACGATCCAAATCCACTACACCAAAACCGATCATCACGTGAGATGATGTAGCTTCAATGGTGAACATCAACATGTTGATCATATCATCCATATGACTCGTGTTCAACCTTTCGGTTTCCGTTGTCCCGAGGCCATGTCTGTACATGCTAGGCGCGTCAAGCAAACCCAAGTATTCCGCGTGTGCAACATGGCTTACACCCGTTGTATATGAACGTTGAGTCTATCACATCCGATCATCACGAGATGCTTCGAAACGACGAACCTTGGCAACGGTGCATACGAGGGGAGAACACTTTATTATCTTGATATTAATGTGAGGGATCATCTTATAATGCTACCGTCGCGATCTAAGCAAAATAAGATGCATAAAGGATTAACATCACATGCAATTCATATGTGATATGATATGGCCCTTTTTGTCTTTGCGCCTTTGATCTTCATCTCCAAAGCACGGACATGATCTCCATCATCAACGGGCATGATCTCCATCATCGTCGGCGTAGCGTCAAGGTCCATGGCGCTGTCTTCATGGTTGTTCACCTCATGTAGCAACTATTACAACTACTTTGAAATACTACTCAACATGAAAATTAAAGACAACCATAAGGCTCCTGCCGGTTGCCACAATACAATAATGATCATCTCATACATATTCATCATCATATCATGGCCATATCACATCACCAAACCCTGCAAAAACAAGTTAGACGTCTCTAATTTGGTTTGCATATTTTACGTGGTTTAGGGTTTTCGAGTAAGATCTAATCTACCTACGAACATGAACCACAACGGTGATACTAGTGTTGTCAATAGAAGAGTAAGTTGAATCTTCACTATAGTAGGAGAGACAGACACCCGCAAAGCCTCTTATGCAATACAAGTTGCATGTCGAACGAGGAACAAGTCTCATGAACGCGGTCATGTAAAGTTAGTCCGGGCCGCTTCATCCCACTATGCCACAAAGATGCAAAGTACTCAAACTAAAGATAACAAGAGCATCAACGCCCACAAAACCATTGTGTTCTACTCGTGCAACCATCTATGCATAGACACGGCTCTGATACCACTGTAGGATAACGTTGCATAGAAAACAAAAAAAATTCCTACCGCAAACACGCAATCCAAGCCAAGATGCAATCTAGAAGACGGTAGCAACGAGGGGATTATCGAGTCTCACCCTTGAAGAGATTCCAAAGCCTACAAGATGAGGCTCTTGTTGCTGCGGTAGACGTTCACTTGCCGCTTGCAAAAGCGCGTAGAAGATCTTGATCACGATCGGTTCCGGCGCCACGAACGGGCAGCACCTCCGTACTCGGTCACACGTTCGGTTGTTGATGAAGACGACGTCCACCTCCCCGTTCCAGCGGGCAGCGGAAGTAGTAGCTCCTCTTGAATCCGACAGCACGACGGCGTGGTGTCGGTGGCGGTGGAGAAGTCCGGCGGAGCTTCGCTAAGCTACGCGGGAGATATGGAGGAGAGGGGGCGGCTAGGGTTTGGGCGGGGGGGGCCGGCCACTTCAAGGGGGGCGGCCAGCTTGTGGTCTTGGGGTGGCCGGCCCCCTCCCCTTGGCCCCTCATTATATAGGTGGATCCCCAAGGGTTGGTCTCCAAGTCTTCGAATAAGACCCGAACCAAAAACCTTCCATATGGTGGGGAAACCTAGCCCAGCTAGGACTCCCACTAGAGGTGGGAGTTCCACCTCCCATATGGGGGGGGTGGCCGGCCCCCTAAGGGGGAGTCCACTTGGGACTCCTCCCCCACTAGGGCTGGCCGGCCATGGAGGTGGAGTCCCATGTGGACTCCACCTTCCTTGGTGGTTTCTTCCGGACTTTTCTAGAACCTTCTAGAACCTTCCATAGAACCTTCCGCGTCAATTTTATTCACATAAAATGACATCCTATATATGAATCTTATTCTCCGGACCATTCCGGAACTCCTCGTGATGTCCGGGATCTCATCCGGGACTCCGAACAAATATTCGAACTCCATTCCATATTCAAGTTCTACCATTTCAACATCCAACTTTAAGTGTGTCACCCTACGGTTCGCGAACTATGCGGACATGGTTGAGTACTCACTCCGACCAATAACCAATAGCGGGATCTGGAGATCCATAATGGCTCCCACATATTCAACGATGACTTTAGTGATCGAATGAACCATTCACATACGATACCAATTCCCTTTGTCACGCGATATTTTACTTGTCCGAGGTTTGATCTTCGGTATCACTCTATACCTTGTTCAACCTCGTCTCCTGACAAGTACTCTTTACTCGTACCGTGGTATGTGGTCTATTATGAACTTATTCATATGCTTGCAAGACATTAGACGACATTCCACCGAGAGGGCCCAGAGTATATCTATCCGTCATCGGGATGGACAAATCCCACTGTTGATCCATATGCCTCAACTCATACTTTCCGGATACTTAATCCCACCTTTATAACCACCCATTTACGCAGTGGCGTTTGATGTAATCAAAGTACCTTTCCGGTATAAGTGATTTACATGATCTCATGGTCATAAGGACTAGGTAACTATGTATCGAAAGCTTACAGCAAATAACTTAATGACGAGATCTTATGCTACGCTTAATTGGGTGTGTCCATTACATCATTCATATAATGATATAACCTTGTTATTAATAACATCCAATGTTCATGATTATGAAACTAATCATCCATTAATCAACAAGCTAGTTTAAGAGGCATACTAGGGACTTCTTGTTGTCTACATATCACACATGTATTAATGTTTCGGTTAATACAATTATAGCATGATATATAAACATTTATCATAAACATAAAGATATAAATAATAACCACTTTATTATTGCCTCTAGGGCATATCTCCTTCAGGGGCCACTTCGCTCCAGCGGTGGTTGCGGGGCCACGTGATGGTGGCCGGAGTTGGTAGCGGGGGGAGGGGCGCCGCCATGGGAATAGGTCGGGGACGAGGGAGGCCATGGGACGAACGGGGTGGGAGACGGGATAGAGGCCATGCTCGCCATGGCTGACGGGAGGGACGGCGAACGGGGAAGGGACCTGCGAGCGCCGCCTCTACCGTCGGGAGGAACGCGGGGAAGCTCGGCCTCCACCGCCACTAGGAGGAACGCGGGGAAGCTCGACCTCCGCCTCTGTCGGGAGGAACGCGGGGAAGCTCGGCCTCTGCCGCCGTCGGGAGGAACGCGGGGAAGCTCGGCCGCCGCTGCCGTCGGGAGGAGCGCGGGGAAGCTCGGTCATTGCCGCCGTCGGGAGGAAGAGGAACACGGGAAGCTCGGCCGCTCACTCATCTCTGTTTCTCTTGGAGGGACGAAAGGGTACGCGAGCGTCTTGCGAGCAGTTTCCACCCAATTCAGAGGAAGAGACCTCGGAAAGTTTTGTGGGATGTTTACACGCTACGAAGTGGTGCCTCGGAATTTCGTCAGTTTCCAGGCTTTAATTCCGAGGCCCTCCCAAATGGTGGAAATTGACCCCAAATTCCAGATTCCATGATTCCATGCTCAATTCTATACATCCAAACACAGCCTAAGGAATATTGGTGCCGTCAATTAAAAAAAACATTTCATGCTTCTTTTCAACATTGATTATACATACTTGGATAGTTCATGCATCGATACTTTTAATAGTTAAAACTACGATTAACTAGAAACCCTAAACCTGAGCAAAAGTAGGTGACCAGAATATTTTATCAGGACCTTTTTTAGGGTACATCAGTGCTGGCAAGCTTCACTGGCTATCAGAGTCAAGCTAGATGAGCTAGATGAACTGCTGGCGGCGTGCCTCCTTGCACCACCCTGCCATGCGAGCATCGTGCTCGAGGGATTGTTGGGCCCCTCCACAGCTGGTCCGGTTGAATTCCTCCACCTCATGGCGCCGCTTCACGCGGGCTGTGTGTCAGAGCTGGCGTGTAAGATTGATTATAGTGGAGAGTAACTTAGAGCATCTTCAGTTTCCTTCAAACCGTTCCCTAAAGTGATTTGAGCGCGTGAGACAAAAAAATATTTTTAGCCGTGTCCTTCAAAGCCACTTTTTATCCGGCGCGGCCCGATACGGTGTCCGGCACCCCGAGCTCGTCCCCGCTACGCAGGGGACGTTTCGGGAACGCCGGACACATTGGGGACGGCGTTTGTGGGACGCGACTGGGGAGCGACGTCCTCCAAACGCGGCACGAATAAAACTTGTCCCCCAAACGCTAGATCCGGCGCCATTTGGGGGACGGTTTGTGGGACGCGACTGGAGATGCTCTTAGACTAGTAATGTATGTCATGTTACTAGTCTAAGTTACTAACTTCATAGGTAGTAACTTATATGTGGTGTCATGCATTGTGGCATTTATTATGTTGTAGACTCATCTTACTTTGGGGTGTGTGATGGTATGGTAACATAGCTAGTTACCACCTCAATCTTTTTCTTCATTCATTGGTATGTCATGTCACCAAAATAATTTGAGATATGTGATGTTACTAGCTATGTTAATCCCACTATGAACAGTCTAATATGTGCTGGTATCGGAGGAAACATGGGTGGGTGATAACCCACAAGTATATAGGGGATCGCAGCAGTCTTCGAGGGAAGTAAAACCCAAATTTATTGATTCGACACAAGGGGAGGTAAAGAATACTTATAAGCCTTAACAACTGAGTTGTCAATTCAGCTGCACCTGGAAAAGCACTAGTAACAAGGGTGATGTGAAAGTAGCAGTGATATGAGAGCAATAGTAACAGTAACACAGCAGCAGTAACAGTAACACAGTGGCAATGGCACGAGAAGATAGTTGATACTACTTCCAATGACATAGAGAACAAGTATATGATAATGAGAGATGGACCGGGGTTCCCAGCTATCTTCACTAGTGGTAACTCTCCAATAACAAGTGTTGGGTGAACAAATTACAGTTGGGCAATTGATAGGATTGATAAAGCATTAAGAAAGAACATCAAGATTATTAATTATGTAAGCATGTTTTCCAATTATAGTCGTATGTGCTCGCAATGAGAAACTTGCACAACATCTATTGTCCTACCAGCCGGTGGCAGCCGGGCCTCAAGGGAAACTACTGGATATTCAGGTACTTCTTTTAATAGAGTACCGGAGCAAAGCATTAACACTCCGTGAAAACATGTGTCCCTCACATCACCGCCATCCCATCCGGTTGTCCCGATTTCTGTCACTTCGGGGCCTTTGGTTCCGGACAGTGACATGTGCATACAACTTGTAGATACAATCTAAGCAATAAGTATAGAGCTCAAATCTAAGATCATGCCACTCGTGCCCTAGTGACAAGCATTAAACACAACAAGATTGCAGCAACAATAACTTCACAAACTTTATAGATAGACTAATCATAATGTATCATCCATCGGATCCCAACAAACACAACACCGATTACATCAGATGAATCTCAATCATGTAAGGCAGCTCATGAGATCATTGTATTGAATTACATGGGGGAGAGAATACCAACTAGCTACAGCTAGAACCCGTAGTCCATGGGGGAACTACTCACGGAGCATGATGGAGGCGATGGCGTTGATGGAGATGGCTTCCGGGGGCACTTCCCCGTCCCGGCAGGGTGCCGGAACAGAGACTTCTGTCCCCCGAATTGGAGTTTCGCGATGGCGGCGGCGCCTCAGTAACTTTTCTGGAGTTTCGTCAATTGGTACTGCGTTTTTAGGTCGAAAGGGGTTTTATAGGCGAAGAGGCGGCGCGGGAGGGGCACCAGGGCGCCCTCCCCATAGGCCGGCGCGGCCAGGGGCCTGCCCGCGCGGCCAGGTGGTGTGGGGCCCCTGGGCCTCCTCTCCGGGTCTTCTTCGGTGTTCTGGAGCCTTCCGGGAAAAATAGGAGGTTTGGCGTTGATTTCGTCCAATTCCGAGAATATTGCCCGAACAGCCTTTCTGGAACCAAAAACAGTAGAAAACAGGAACTGACACTGTGGCATCTTGTTAATAGGTTAGTTCCGGAAAACGCATGAAATCATTATAAAGTGCAAGCAAAACATGTAAGTATTGTCATAAAACAAGCATGGAACGACAGAAATTATGGATACGTTGGAGACGTATCAGCATCCCCAAGCTTAGTTCCTGCTCGTCCCGAGCAGGTAAACGATAAAAGAATAATTTCTGTAGTGACATGCTACTTACATAACCTTTGATCATACTATTATAAAGCATATGAGATGAATGAAGTGACTCAAGGCAATGATCTATAGTTGCTAACAAATAGATAACATATAGCAAAACTTTTCATGAAGAGTACTTTCAAGACAAGCATCAAAAGTCTTGCACGAGAGTTAACTCATAAAGCAATAAATTCAGAGTAAAGGCATCGAATCAACACAAAGGAAGATATAAGTTTCAGCGGTTGCTTTCAACTTGTAACATGTATATCTCATGGATAATTGTCAACACAAAGTAATATGATGAATGCAAATAAGCAAATATGTAAGAATCAATGCACAGTTCACACAAGTGTTTGCTTCTAAGATGGAAGGAAGTAGGTAAACTGACTCAACATAAAGTAAAAGAAAGGCCCTTCGCAGAGGGAAGCAGGGATAAATCATGTGCTAGAGCTTTTCAAGTTTGAAATCATATAGAGAGCATAAAAGTAAAATTTTGAGAGGTGTTTGTTGTTGTCAACGAATGGTAGTGGGCACTCTAACTCCCTTGCTAAACAGACTTTCAAAGAGCGGCTCCCATGAAGGATGTTATCTCTACCAGCAAGGTAGATCATCCCTCTTCTCTTTTGTTTACACATGTACTTTAGTTTTATTTATGGTTGACACTCCTCCCAACCTTTGCTTACACAAGCCATGGCTAACCGAATCCTCGGGTGCCTTCCAACAATCTCATACCATGGAGGAGTGTCTATTTACAAAATTAAGTTGCTTACTGATGAATCAGAGCAAAACATGTGAAGAGAATTATTAATGAAGTTAATTAATTGGGGGCTGGGAACCCCGCGCCAGCTCTTTTTACAAAATTATTGGATAAGCGGATGAAGCCACTAGTCCATTGGTGAAAGCTGCCCAACAAGATTGAAAGATAAAACACCACATACTTCCTCATGAGCTATAAAACATTGACACAAATAAGAGATGATAAATTTTGAATTGTTTAAAGGTAGCACATGAAGTATTTACTTGGAATGGCAGGAAATACCATGTAGTAGGTAGGTATGGTGGACACAAATGGCATAGTGGTTGGCTCAAGGATTTTGGATGCATGAGAAGTATTCCCTCTCGATACAAGGCTTAGGCTAGCAAGGCTATTTGAAGCAAACACAAGTATGAACCGGTACAGCAAAACTTACATAAGAACATATTGCAAGCATTATAATACTCTACACTGTCTTCCTTGTTGCTCAAACACTTTTACCAGAAAATATCTAGACCTTAAGAGACACCAATCATGCAAACCAATTTTAACAAGCTCTACAGTAGTTCTCCACTAATAGGTTTAAACTACATGAAAAAAAACTTAATCATGATCTACTTGAGAGCTCAAAACAATTTCCAAGTGTCAAATTATCCAAGACAGTATGAGGCATTTTCTGTTTCCAACCAAATAAGCATAACAGCTTCCAACTTTTATCATTGAACATTAAAAGTAAAACGAAGAACAAGTGTTCATATGAAAAAGCGTAGCATGTCTCTCTCCCAATCAAGGATTGCTAGGATCCAATCTTATTCAAACAAAAACAAAAATCTTATTCAAATAAGCATAACAGTCTTGATAACCCACAAGTATAGGGGATCGCAGCAGTCTTCGAGGGAAGTAAAACCCAAATTTATTGATTCGACACAAGGGGAGGTAAAGAATACTTATAAGCCTTAATAACTGAGTTGTCAATTCAGCTGCACCTGGAAAAGCACTAGTAACAAGGGTGATGTGAAAGTAGCAATGATATGAGAGCAATAGTAACAGTAACACAGCAGCAGTAACAGTAACGCAGTGGCAATGGCACGAGAAGATAGTTGATACTACTTCCAATGACATAGAGAACAAGTATATGATAATGAGAGATGGACCGGGGTTCCCAGCTATCTTCACTAGTGGTAACTCTCCAATAACAAGTGTTGGGTGAACAAATTACAGTTGGGCAATTGATAGGATTGATAAAGCATTAAGAAAGAACATCAAGATTATTAATTATGTAGGCATGTTTTCCAATTATAGTCGTACGTGCTCACAATGAGAAACTTGCACAACATCTATTGTCCTACCAGCCGGTGGCAGCCGGGCCTCAAGGGAAACTACTGGATATTAAGGTACTCCTTTTAATAGAGTACCGGAGCAAAGCATTAACACTCCGTGAAAACATGTGTCCCTCACATCACCGCCATCCCCTCCGGTTGTCCCGATTTCTGTCACTTCGGGGCCTTTGGTTCCGGACAGTGACATGTGCATACAACTTGTAGATACAATCTAAGCAATAAGTATAGAGCTCAAATCTAAGATCATACCACTCGGGCCCTAGTGACAAGCATTAAACACAACAAGATTGCAGCAACAATAACTTCACAAACTTTATAGATAGACTAATCATAATGTATCATCCATCGGATCCCAACAAACACAACACCGATTACATCAGATGAATCTCAATCATGTAAGGCAGCTCATGAGATCATTGTATTGAAGTACATGGGGGAGAGAATACCAACTAGCTACAGCTAGAACCCGTATTCCATGGGGGAACTACTCACGGAGCATGATGGAGGCGATGGCGTTGATGGAGATGGCTTCCGGGGGCACTTCCCCGTCCCGGCAGGGTGCCGAAACAGAGACTTCTGTCCCCCGAATTGGAGTTTCGCGATGGCGGCGGCGCATCAGTAACTTTTCTGGAGTTTCGTCAATTGGTACTGCGTTTTTAGGTCGAAAGGGGTTTTATAGGCGAAGAGGCGGCGCAGGAGGGGCACCAGGGCGCCCTCCCCATAGGCCGGCGCGGCCAGGGGCCTGCCCGCGCGGCCAGGTGGTGTGGGGCCCCTGGGCCTCCTCTCCGGGTCTTCTTCGGTGTTCTGGAGCCTTCCGGGAAAAATAGTAGGTTTGGCGTTGATTTCGTCCAATTCCGAGAATATTGCCCGAACAGCCTTTCTGGAACCAAAAACAGTAGAAAACAGGAACTGGCACTGTGGCATCTTGTTAATAGGTTAGTTCCGGAAAACGCATGAAATCATTATAAAGTGCAAGCAAAACATGTAAGTATTGTCATAAAACAAGCATGGAACGACAGAAATTATGGATACGTTGGAGACGTATCAGTGGGTATAAGGGTTACAATATATTTGTAATCTTTCTCAGATTAAGATACTTATATTTTTTAGTTAAAGTAAAAGTTTTTAAAGTTTGAGAAACTATGGGTAATACTTTTGTATTTACAAGTATGCGCGTGGATGTTTCCGCCACCGTCTGTTGTGTTTTGAGATTCAGATAAAAAAACAGAAATATTTTCATCTACCATGGTGAGCACGAATCTCGAAGTATAAATGCACAGTGGCAAAAACATCCACACACATGTGTGTGAGTACAAAATCCACTCTCGAGCAACTATATACAAAAAGATTCAATATCTACAATTTTCAACACACATAATGAGCAGAGGGCTAATGGGCTCCATTATGTTGGGCTAATGGGTCCTCCGTAATTGCATTCCTGAGAAGAACCAAACATGTTTTGGTTTTGCCTCATTCCGTTTACATTACCAGTGTAATTCGATACCATTTAGGTTTACGTTTACACTGTCGAACCAAACACCTCCACAGTCTCAACTCTCACGTCGCAGACGTACGCACGCAAGCACGCATGGGCATGCACATACATCCAGGCTGGATTAGTGGATTCTATCGATCAAAACCTCCTGCTCAGCTCGCACCGCACGCACAGGCGCCAGTCTAAGCGGAACCAAATTCAGAACTTCCTCCGCAGCTTCCGCAAGGGCTCACGGCGACTCAGCAAGCGCGCCAGTTCACCGCCTCGGCAATAGGTGCATTACCGTTCACCGCCCACTGTCTTCGCCGCATACCGTGTTAGTCAGCGGCTCAGCGCGTCGGCAGCCCCGCCCTCAACAAATCAAGAATCGGCGTAGGATCAAATTTCAACTCTTTAAGACTCGCGTTTTGGCTCGTAGGCGTACTCCCTCCTGCCCAAAATAGACTGCATATAAGGTTTAGTCAAAGTTAAACTTCGTAAAATTTTATCATCTATATTGAGAAAATTATAAATATATACAACAACAAAAAATTTAGAATTTTCATGAAATATATTTTCATATTATTATATGCATTTGTCATAGTACTAGATCTTTGTATTATTATCTATATTCTTGGTCAAAGTTCATATATATTGACTTGCACAAAAAATTATGCGCAACATAAAATAGGTAGGAGGGAGTAGATACACCTATTAAACCTATTAAGAAAAGTAAATTTTAAATTCATTTCAAAATGTTAAAAAATTTGAATAAAATTCCTAATTGTGCATCGGAACATCCTATGTTACCTCATAAAAGTTCTGCATGAATTTTTTTGTGTGTGGCCTATGTAAAAAAGGCAAATAAATGTCTCGTAGAAAACTCTTTTGGGCACCAGAAATTGTCTTTTTTGCACAGGCCATGGGAAAATAATATTTTTCGCGACACTTTATGTCCAGGCATAGAATGTGGGGAAGTACACCCCGAATTTTTTTTTGGAATCTTAGAAATTTTAAAATATGTTTTTTTTGCAATAGGTGCATCTACATCTATGAGCCAAATTGGATTTCCCTGGTAATTTCTTCGAGATTCCCTCTCTTCTTTTGCAAAGTGTGGCTAGTAGATGAATTCTAATGAAAATAATAGCAAGGGTTTATGAAGGATACACACACATGTAACTAATAGCAACGGTTTGTGTAGGATACTTATACATGCAATTTCTAATTAGTACACTTTATTCACTTAGGCAAATTTTGAAGTCTCATGTGAAATATTTATACTCGAGTATATCAAACGCAGGTTTATGTTGGACAAGATTACTCTAAACAATTCTCTGCCACAAGATGTTCGAGAAGATATGAATTAGAAAGAGGAGATCAAGAACGTATTCGAGCATAAGCTCGGTTTTAGAACATTCTCAAAATAATATAACTAATTTGAAAATACAAGATATTTTTGTTAATTAATTTCTTCTTTGTTATAACCATATAGTAGGAATTTTGATATTTGATTACTAGTTCTTTTGTATTTATATGTTTTCTTGTGTTAGCAGCTATATATCTTACTTTTACATAAGTTGCGCCAACATGGGGAAGCATGCCGCGCCACAGGCCCCAAGTTCCCTCCCATTGCATTGTGTACATAGGCGGCTAGGATTGGCGTGTAAAGCTCGTTGAGCCATCGGCACGTGTTTAGACGGGTCCATGAGAGAGCGCCGCGGGCATGAGCGGCCCACGCGGCCCGTGATGCCACTTTGCGGTGTTGGGCGGCAAGGAGAACGAAACTCTCTGGCCGCTAGCTCCATTGCCGCATGCTGGGTTGTGGGAGTAGTTGTTAACTGGCCACATATTTTCCCTCCTCTGTTTTCTCATGCTTTTGTCTTCTCCCTCCTTTGTTGGCAAACGTTGGCTTGAATTTTTACAAGTATGGGATCGGCAACGCTAGCAAGCTAACCCTTCCTGATCGGTCTAGGTAGAATTATGGACGCCACTGATTATCTTTAGCACTTTTAGTCAAATTTGTACTCTTTTCTTTCGGACGCTTAATTCGTTATTTGTGACTTGGATCTTTGTATTATATATTTCTATTCTTGACTCGTTGGAGTCGTGGTTCTAATATATACTTCTTGTGGGATCTATTATAAACTTTAATTTAGCTATTGGTGACCGATTCCACCGACCTTGTGTGTATATTTCGACGTGCCCGAGATGGTTGGTGGGTGTCTCCAAGTCAATATAGTGCGAATTTTAGCGGAACACTAAAATCATCATGGTACCGGTCTTGGAGCTTCACAAGATGTCTCTATGGGTGTTGTTCAAGCTATAGGCTCCCTCCAGGGTCAGTTCCATCTGTCTCTTTCCACTGAAGCTCTAGGTGATTTTCTTCAAATACAAGAGCTTCTTAATGAGGTTCAGGTCTATACTAGTCCTGATCAATGTCTTGTTTTTTTGGAAGTGATGTGATTTTCAAAGTGTCCAAGGCATATCAGCAGAGTACGGGGCACCATTATTTGTCAACTTTAAAATGAATTTGGAAATCCATATGTTAGTCTAAACACCAAGTTTTCTTATGGCTTCTCCTGCATGATAGACTGAACAATAGGCAGCTGTTATAGAAAAAAAAATCATTCCCGACTACTCGTGTGAGATGTGTAATGGTGCTCATATGAAGTCAAGGAATCATATCTTCTTCACCTGGAAGTGGACGGCAAACGGGCAGTTCTCCACCCGTTCCGCTTACCGTGCTTTCTTCAACAGCTCCACGGTGCTGCCGGGAGCAGCACAGTTGTGGCACTCCTTCGCCCCGTTCAAGTAATGCTTCCATGCCTGGCTCGCTCTCAGAGGCCGCTGCTGGACTGCAGACCGCCGGTTGCGAAAAGGGCTGCCATCCCACACGCTTTGTCCTCTCTGCTCCGCAGCGAACGAAACCCTAGACCACCTCTCCCTGCAATGCCCCTTCACCATTGCTATCTGGACAGGCGTGCTTCAGCATGCGAGGATTGGCATCCTGCCACCCGTGGCGGACTCGACCCTCACCTCCTGGTGGCAGACGATGGTGCAGCACTTGCCTAACTCCGCCTCCAAGGTTGCAAACTCCGCCATCATGCCCACCCTTCGGTTCATCTGGCTAGAGAGGAATGCTCGGGTCTTTGAGGACATACCACAGCGCCTAGGGTTTTAGCCTTGATCATTGCGGAGTGGGACATGTGGATCTCTTGTAGACGTGGGAGAGGTGGAGGGATAACTTGAGAGGTCTCCGGCGCCACTAGGGTGTCCGTGTGGTGGTTGCCCTTTCATGCCAAAAGGCAGGATTGTAACAACAATTCTTCTCTTATTTGCTTAATGAAATGACGCGCAGATCTCCTGCGGGTTCTCGAAAAAAAATATCTTTTTCACATGCCCTTTTGCCACCTTGTGTTGAGATTATATTTTTCCTGCTTGGAAGCCACTAGATATTTCTAGGAATAATGTTCCAGTACTAGATTATATTAATAGTCTCAAGAAAGCTATTGGGCAGCCTTTCTCTTTGGTTATCATTGCGCTTGTTTTTGGGGAAATACGGACAAATAGGAATGACTTTATTTTCAAGGACGTGCCTCCTAGTATTTACATGGCTCGAAGCACTTTAAAGATTGAGATGGCACTTCTCCTTCACATGGTCAACACAAAGAGATATTTTGGCATGAAGCTTTGGTTGGAAATTTTTGTATAATTTAGTGCTAGAATTTTTTTGTTTTTCTTTTGCGCTATCCTCTAGCACCTCCTGTATTATACTAGTTATTTTGACGAAAAACAAAATAACTAACTTAAGAAGTGGGTAAACCTCCTGTACAGCTTTGAAAAATATCCATATACCATACAGAGTGTGGCACACTGCATATCTGGGTTGATTACCCACAAGAGGTATCAATCTCACACTACAATAATTTAGTGCATGTTTGCAGTTTATGGTAAAACTTGGATATGCAATAGTAAGATACAACTTCTTATGCTTGGCCTGCTGGATAGAACATTTACTAGCCTATGGACTAGGAAGGATGTCCATGTTGTTGGTAGTTGATTTCACTGTAATATTGGCACTAGTAGTTCCATTGACCTCTGTGTTGCTAGGAGCATTATATCTGGTAATGTTCCCAATTGTCAGGATTCGTATTGTCTCTGGACTTCTTGTTTCTCCTTATCATCACAAGTTGTTCGGCAACCTCTGTCATATCTGGCCGATCTTCTATGTCTTCCTTTAGACAATCTATTGCTAGCTTGCCAATTTGTTCAAGGGTTGAGATATTTTCTTCGGTTGCAATGTCAATGTCGAACATGGCTGTCCCACGATTTTCGTTTTCATAAACTTTGCGGTACTCAATAATTAGACTGCGTTTCTCATCATACACATTTCTCTTCCCTGTAATGAGCTCCAGCAAAACTGCTCCAAAACTGTACACATCACTCTTCTGTGTCAAAAGGCCAGTTTTCATGAATACCGGGTCTATATAGCCCATGCACCCAACCACAACCTTCGCGACATATTCCTCTTTCAGTAGTTTGGACAACCCAAAATCCGAGATTTTTGGTGTCAAATTTTCATCAAGAAGTATGTTGTCTGGCTTGACATCACCATGTCTTATGGATTGAGTTGCATAACTATGCATATATTTTAACCCTTCTGCAGAGCCAATTGCAATGTCCAAACGTGAGTCTAAGGAGAGTACTTGATTCTTTTTATCATGTAGGACTTCTTGGAGGCTACCATTTGCTGCGAACTCATAGACCAACATTGGAACGTCCACCTCCAGGCAGCAACCAATAAGCTTAAGGATGTTCTTGTGGATCATATGTGTCTGGATCTCAACTTCTTGAACAAATTCCTCCTTTGTAGCTTCATCTACCTTGATAGAGGCCTTGACTGCTACCACGGTTTTGTCAGGAAGAGTTCCTTTGTAAACATTGCCAAAGTTACCTTTTCCAATAAACTCTTCATTATCGTTTGTGATTTTGCTTAGTCCATCTTTTGTGAAAATTGTGAGACCTTTCACATTTTTAAGCATCTCACCTCCATTCTTTTCAAAAAGGTCATCCAATCTTCTCTTTTGGAGCATAATGAAAGCTAGAAGCAGAGCGACAATAAGTACGAATAGTCCTAGACTGATGCCTGCAATTAACCGATCATGTAAATCGATTACTCACAACTAATGGAACTTTGGTTCATTTATTTTACCTAATACAGGCTAACTGTATTTCTACCCACATCGTGGTGTACTATTCAGTGTAGAATATTTTATGCAAGGAATATTTATGTGGGTACTGAATACCAATAAAGAAAATATCACTATATAAAAAAGTTAGAACATTTCATTGATGTAAACTCTATTCTCGAAAAAGAAAATAAAAAATCGTAAAAGGCTATTGACGAGGTATCATATATGTGCCTCATCAACTCTGATATCAATACATAAATCATTCTTATTATTTTGGTTGTTACTCCTACAGAAACATCATCATTCTTAATTTCGCAAACAAATTGTTGAAGATGAACCTATTAATTTTGGAGGAATATAATAATCATATCTTAATTATAAAAGTGTATCTCTATTTTCTGAAACTTAAAACTATTTTGTTGATCCTCAAAGCAAAACAAGTCAAGATTCTGTCTGTGCAAAAGCCATAGTTCTACAAGGAAAATGGTTTGCACGAGTTGCAATATATGTTTTGATGACTATATATCTTCGAGAGATCAATCACACATGCTACATAGAATACTACACCGGGTATATGGAAATGTAAAATTTGAGCATGTATGTTTACCGAGGGAAAGCCTTGCTGCAAGAGGGAATTTTGAGGTGCAATCATTGTCCTTTGCATTGTTATGTTTGCTCTGTTGTCCAAAAGGGCATTTGCAATCGTATGAACCAACGGTGTTGTGGCATACACCGTGGCAAGGGTACTGCTTCGGATCATGACATTCATTGATATCTGCGTCGTCATGGACGGAAAAGGATCAACAATGAGTCTGCACTACTTAGAGAAACGAATTGAAAGGGAGGGTTCGTTACCTTTGCATCCGCCGATAAGGTATGGGTTGCCCCAGTAGCCCTGGGTACAATTGCAGATGTAGCCGGGGCCATTGGTGGAGTTGAGGCACTGGCTGTTGTCGCTGAGGCAGGCGTACTCCGGCGTGCCTTTCACCTCGGTGCAGGTCATGTTGTCGACGGAGGAGCTGACGTTGCTGCTGCGGATCGCCCAGTCGAGCACCAGCGGCTTGGTGGTGGAGCTCCCGTCCATATTGAGGTCGGACACCCGGAAGTCGTAGGTGTTCTTCTCCACCATGAATCCGTAATCGCAGGGGCTGAAGCCCAGGCCCTGGTGCGACCAAGTGCTGGCACTATCATTCAAAAAGAATACGGTGTTGTCGGTGAGCCCCGGCGGGATTTCGACGCGGCAGCAGCCGATGCCCACGCAAGAGCCGTCCATGGCGCTCCCGTCGTTGTCGCAGTAGGCCAAGCACCCGCTGGCGAAGCTGGAATCGCGGCGCCCCCACGGCCCGCTGCTGGTGAAACCGAAGGTGGTGCAGCCGAGGACGACGAGCTCGTTCCTCATGTCGGAGATGCGGTACGCGGACTTGATCACGGCGCTTCTAAAAGATGCGCCGTCCTTGGCGGACCCGTCGGTGGTGTCGTAGCACTGGAACGCGATGTGCAGCATCACCCGGGCTTCCGGTCGCGGCATCACGCTCAGGTTCAGGACCTTGATTTCGTAGCTATCGTCCGGGAGCATCGGCGTGCTACCGTTGATGCACTCGATCTGGAAGCCCGGCAGGAAGCAGCCGGGGCCGATGCCGAACGGGAAGGGGACGTCCACGCCGCCGCAGCTCGTCTGGCAGCCTGTCGCGGGCGGCTGGAGAGCCAGGCTATCGGCGAGAACCAGCACAGGCAGCAAGAGTGCCGCCCACATTGATTGACGCATGGCCATCCTAGTACTAACACAATCACTGCTCGATCTGCTGTTTATTAGACCATCGAGCTAACTCAGCTTGATATGTTTGCTGAACGGCGCAAGCTTGTTCATATAGACTAGTTTGCGGCTCTTTAGCTGGAATGGGCAACACCTCCCTTCCTTTTTTTAATATGTACGACTTTCCTACTTGCATAAGTTGTGGCAAGCAACAGCGCACTTACACATGCGTTCGATCGAAGTACTACTTCGTTGGCGTCTTCTTGATTTTCCTGACCAATCCTTAATAAACTGCTAATGGGGATCTATATGTGTCCCAATATAATCCTAACCCGCATTTGAAAAAAAAAACAATATTGTCCAAATGAGTCTATTTTCCCATTTTCAACGTGCTAAAATGTTGTTTTTTGTGAAGCAGGTATGGAAAATTCAGGCAAAATGGTGCTTTTCAAATTTTCACACAAAGTAGATCATAGTTAATGGATAGTTCCAAGCATTTATGATTTTTTTACAGTATCTTTGTAGCAACTTTTGCACCTTCAAATGCATTTATTTTAGTTTCTTGAAAGTAATTAAAATTCCGAAAATTCATTTGCATGTACACAAGTAGCCAAAAATATGAATGAGAGGGAAGAGCTTTTTTAAAATATTGATGTGCATCCACATGGAGTCTTAATATCTCTACTAGTTTACAAGAAAATACCAAACTTGGGATATAACAATTTAAAAAAAACACTCACAAAATAAGCTATCGTGCATGGAGATTAATGGCTTTTAAGCCAAATGACCAAGATCGTGGTCATATCCATGACATAGTTTATGGTAATATGTCTATATTCGGTGTTATATTGTGATCCAAATTCATATACTAAAGGGGGGCTAATTTCTGACGTGCGGAGCGAGGCCCATCGCCGGTAGTATGCCATGGTTTATTTTCTCCATGATTTTTCATATGCTATGAGTTTGGCCGATACATGGCTAATCCTGATAAAGAACATTGGAAAGCTATTCAGTGGATTTTCAGGTACCTTCGTGGTACATTCAAAGCTTGCTTGAAGTTTGAAAAGACCGGTGAGGGACTCGCAGGCTATATGGATTCATATTGTGTTGCCGACTTGGATAAGAGAAGGTCCCTCACGGGTTATGTGTTCACTGTTGGTGGATGTGCTGTAAGTTGGAAGGCAATGTTACAACCTGTTGTTGTCCAATCTACAACTGAAGCATAATATATGGCTATTGTTGAAGCTTGCAAATAGTCTGTTTGGTTGAAAGGTTTGTATGCTGAGCTTTTTGAAGATGATTTTTTGCATTAACTTGTTTTGTAACAGTCAAAGTTTCGTATACCTTAATAAAGATCGAATGTTCAATGGGAGAACAAAGCACATTGATCTCAAGTACCATTATGGTCGCGACATTGTTGCATAAGGTAAACTGAAGGTATGCAAGATAAGTACTCATGATAATCCTGATGATATGATGACAAAGCCATTTCATGTTGCCAAGTTTAAGCATTGCTCGAGCTTAGTTGGTATAACTGTTTAGCCCAAGTGGTTGTTGGCACCAGCAAGTGTTTTTCTTTGTTTTGTGTCAGGAGTTTGTTTCATGCTACAAGTCGATTTGTCTTAAAGTGGAGTTTGCTATATTATGATCCAAATTCATACACTAAAGGGAGGCTAACTTCTGACGAGCGAAGCGAGGCTCGTGGCCGGTAGGCATGGGCCGAAGGGGGGTGCGGGGGGGACCCCCGCGGTACGGATCGATGCCACCGCCTATATATATTTCTTGTAAGTCGCCGCATAGGGTTAATCGGATTATAAGATAACCACCAACGTTTGTAAACACTCCCAGATATAGTGAAGTTTTGCTGGCTGGCACCCGTGCTTTTTTCCCCTCTGTGTTGCAGGGGTTTTCCTCGTTAAATCTGTTGGAGATATGCCCAAGAGGCAATAATAAATGGTTATTATATATCTTTGTGTTTATGATAAATGTTTATATACCATGTTATAATTGTATTAACCGAAACATTGATACATGTGTGTTATGTAAACAACAAGGAGTCCCTAGTAAGCCTCTTGTATAATTAGCTTGTTGATTAATAGATGATCATAGTTTCATGATCATGAACATTGAATGTTATTATAACAAGGTTATGTCATTATGTGAATGATGTAATGGACACACCCATTTAAGCGTAGCATAAGATCACGCCATTAAGTTATTTGCTATAAGCTTTCGATACATAATTACCTAGTCCTTCGACCATGAGATCATGTAAATCACTTATACTGGAAGGGTACTTTGCTTACATCAAACGCCACTGCGTAAATGGATGGTTATAAAGGTGGGATTAAATATCCGGAAAGTATGAGTTGAGGCATATGGATCAACAGTGGGATTTGTCCATCCCGATGACGGATAGATATACTCTGGGCCCTCTCGGTGGAATGTCATCTATTTAGCTTGCAAGCATATGAATGGTTCATAAGAGACCACATACCACGGTACGAGTAAAGAGTACTTGTCAGGAGATGAGGTTGAACAAGGTATAGAGATACCAATGATCAAACCTCGGACAAGTAAAATATCACGTGACAAAGGAAATTGGTATCGTATGTAAATGGTTCAATCGATCACTAAGTTATCGTTGAATATGTGGGAGCCATTATGGATCTCCAGATCCCGCTATTGGTTATTGGTCGGAGAGAATTCTCAACCATGTCTGCATTGTTCACGAACCGTAGGGTGACACACTTAAGGTTTGATGTCGTTTAAGTAGATATGGAATATGGAATGGAGTTCGAAGTTTTGTTCGGAGTCTCGGATGGGATCCAGGACATCAAGAGGAGTTCCGGAATGGTCAGGAGAATAAGATACATATATAGGAAGTCATTTTATAAGTTTGAAAATGATCCGGTGCATTTATGGAAGGTTCTAGAAGGTTCTAGAAAAGTCCGGAAGAAATCACTATGGAAGGTGGAGTCCCAGAGGGACTCCACTAGCATGGCCGGCCAGCCCTAAGGGGGAGGAGTCCCAGGTGGACTCCACCCATGGTGGCCGGCCACCCCCCTCGAGGAAGGGGTGGGACTCCCACCTTGAGTAGGAGTCCCACCTTGGGTAGGTTTCCCACCTTATGCCAAGTTTGTGTTGGGGTCTTATTCGAAGACTTGGACTACAACTCTTGGGGGTTCCACCTATATAATGAGGAGCAAGGGGAGGGGGTCGGCCACTCTAGCCTCCAACCTTGGCCGCCCCCCTTAGTGGCCGGCGCCCAAGCCTCCCTCTCCCCAAACCCTAGCGCCCCTCCTCCACATACTACTCCCGCAGCGCATAGGCGAAGCCCTGCCGGAGTTCTCCATCGACACCGCCACCACGCCGTCGTGCTGCCGGGATTCCGAGGAGGATCTACTACTTCCGCTGCCCGCTGGAACGGGGAGAAGGACGTCGTCATCAACACCGAACGTGTGACCGAGTACGGAGGTGCTGCCCGATTGTGGCACTGTCAAGATCTTCTACGCGCTTTTGAAAGCGGCAAGTGATCATCTTCTGCAACAACGAGATCTAATCTCGTAGGCTTTGGAAATCTTCAAGGGTTAGTCTCGTTCATCCCCTCGTTGCTACCGTCTTCTAGATTGCATCTTGGCTTGGATTGCGTTCTCGCGGTAGGAAATTTTTTGTTTTCTATGCTACGAATCCCATCAGTGGTATCAGAGCCGTGTCTATGCATAGATTGGTTGCACGAGTAGAACACAATTGTTTGTGGGCGTTGATGCTTTGTTGTCTTTAGTTTGAGTACTTTGCATATTTGTGGCATAGTGGGATGAAGCGGCTCGGGCTAACTTTACATGACCGCGTTCATGAGATTTGCTCCACGCTCGACATGCAACTTGTATTGCATAAGTGGCTTTGCGGGTGTCTGTCTCTCCTACTATAGTGAAGATTCAATTTACTCTTTCTATTGACAAAATTAGTATCACCGTTGTGGTTCATGTTCGTAGGTAGATTAGATCTTACTCGAAAACCCTAAACCACGTAAAATATGCAAACCAAATTAGAGACGTCTAACTTGTTTTTGCAGGGTTTGGTGATGTGATATGGCCATGATGTGATGATGAATATGTATGAGATGATCATTATTGTATTGTGGCAACCGGTAGGAGCCTTATGGTTGTCTTTAAAATTTCATGTTGAGTAGTATTTCAAAGTAGTTGTAATAGTTGCTACATGAGGTGAACAACCATGAAGACGGCGCCATGGACTTTGACGCTACGCCGATGATGATGGAGATCATGCCCGTTGATGATGGAGATCATGTCCGTGCTTTGGAGATGAAGATCAAAGGCGGAAAGACTAAAGGGCCATATCATATCACATATGAATTGCATGTGATGTTAATCCTTTTATGCATCTTATTTTGCTTAGATCGCGACGGTAGCATTATAAGATGATCCCTCACATTAATATCAAGATAATAAAGTGTTCTCCCCTCGTATGCACCGTTGTTATAGTTCGTCGTTTCGTAGCATCTCGTGATGATCGGATGTGGCAGACTCAACGATTACATACAACGGGTGTAAGCCATGTTGCACACGCGGAATACTTGGGTTTCCTTGACGAGCCTAGCATGTACATACATGGCCTCGGGACAACGAAAAACGAAAGGTTGAACACGAGTCATATGGATGATATGATCAACATGTTGATGTTCACCATTGAAGCTACATCATCTCACGTGATGATCGGTTTTGGTGTAGTGGATTTGGATAGTGTACCACTTAACAACTATGAGGGATGTTGTATTAAGTGGGAGTTAATTAGTAATTACATTAAAACATGAACTAATTATCATAAACATAGTCTAAGTAGTATTTTGAATTAATTTGTAGAATTGGCATCCATTTTCTACCATGCGCTAGTCTTATAATTGAGATAAAAATACTGTTAAATCTGACAAGAAACTTTACGGACTGGTATCGTATTGTTAAAGAATCAAGAAATGATTAAATCCTGTTGCAAACTTTTAGTAAACCTCACATTGTTGATTCAAAGAGCTATGGTTTCAATTAGTACCTAAAGTCATCTTTTCTCCGTGAAACTTGAAGTTCAAATCTGTTTGAAAAGTAAGGAGATGAAAATTTGGTTTTCAGAAATAAGCGAGGTATGAGATATATGTGATATCTAAGACCTTGTTGCAAGATGTTAGAATATAATTTGGTGAGACTACATAAACTCATAATTTTTATGGGAATGTATGAAGGTTGAAGACGCCAGACGTGCCAATCCTCCAACTATTGGAGCACTAACGATATTCGTATATCCATGAAGTGATCGTTCTTAGTATGCACCGTTGCTAAGACTCGTCGTTTCGAAGCATCACATGATGATCGGGTGTTAGATTCTACGTGTGCTTACAACGGGTGCAAGCCAGATTTGCACATACGAATACTGAGGTTAAACTTTACGAGCCGAGCATGTACAGACATGGTCTCGGAAAATCGTCATGATATAATGGATAAAATTATGAGTGAAATTGTTCATCATATTACAAAGTTACTAATAGTGAAATCTAGAACACTTGTCATATGATGATCAAACTTCAAAGTAAAAACCTCAAAGTTATTGGTATTTGACCAATGGACCTAGAAGTTATTGAAGGTGAAGTGTTTTCTGAGAATGGGAAAAGCTAAAAGAGAAACTACAAAAGATATTTTGGCAGAAAGAAAGAAAAGACTAGAAAGTCTAGCTCAGGTGTATATAAATGATATACATGTTATGGATGTATTCCTTATTTGGTGACATAAAGAAATTCTTGGGTATTTGTACCAGATTGGTTGGTATGAGATGTCATACAGTACAAACGCAATACGAGAATACGATGGCCTAAGTGACTGATAAGGAATATGGTAATAATGCACGTCTGGAACATAATAAAGTGTTATTATGTTTGTCGTTGGCATTCTACCTAGCCCTTAGAATTTATAATATAGAACTTAATAATTGTTATTTTGCTCTTGTCAAAATGAAAACAATGAGTTGTTCAAATTATGACATTACTCCATGTACGATGGATAAGATATTATAAATCTTAATGGTGAAATACACATACATAACACTGAGGCTAAAATGCCATAAGGCAAATTATTTGAATTCCACTTATTTGTGGAACCGCCATTTAGGTCATGTTAGAAAGGAACGCATGAAGGAACTCCATGCAAATGGATTTTGGAGTCATTTGATTTTTGAATCATTTGGCGCTTGCAAATCTTTCCTAAAATAGAATGACTAAAATACCGCTCATAGGCCAAGAGTTGAACGGGCAACTAACTTAGTGGAAACATACATGATGATGTATGTGGTTCACTGGACATAGTTGTGTGCGGGAGATTCTTCTACTTCATGAAAACTTCCAACAATGAATTGAGTATATAAATATGGATATATTCGATAAGGAAGAAGTTTAAAACATTTGAATGGATTCAAATAAAATTTAGCATGAAGTGGAAATCATCGTAATAGAAAAGTCAAATATCTATGATTGGATCATGGTGTAAATATTTGAATTACGAGTTTTTAGCGAACATCTAAGAGAGTTATGAAATTGTTCTACAACTCACATTTTTATGGAGTATCATAGTGATGATATAGTATCCGAGAAATGTATCCAAACCTTGCTGGGTTAATGATGAGATAAAAATAAAATGATGCCATTATATTTTGTGGATTATGCTTAGTGACTACCGCTTTTACACTGAATAGAGCATCATCATGATCCGTTGAAATGACACCATACGAGTTATGGCATGGGTATAAACCATAATAGTCCTTTCTTTAAATTTTGGTCTAAGAGTTTATAACCAAAATCGGATGAATGTCTTTGTTGGTTATCCCAAAGATTTGATTGGGAATTCTTTCCACTATGGAGACAAAGACAAAAGTGTTTGTCAATGTTTCTTATTTCCAAGAAATTGTTTCTAGAGAAGTATTTGAGTGGGAGGACAATAGAACTTGATAAGGTTTATGAACCTGAGTATAATGATCAGAGTAGCGCAACATCGAAAATGGTTCCGGAAGCGGCCACGACAATCATGGCTCCCATGACTACAAAGTGTTTTAGCCATGGAGATCGAAGTATATATTGAACCTTGTAGGTATGGTTTACTTTGTGATCAAATAAATGATTTGTGGACAAAGGATTGATTTTGAACAATAATAAATCAACTACAAACAAAGAAGTTATGATGGGTCCTGACTCCGTTAAAATGGCTATACGCCATGAAATCCAAAATAGATAAATTATTTTTGAAAGTAAATGGATCTATAAAATCGATGGACTTGGATGGAATATCCTTGAATAAGCTCGATTTGTCGAAAAATTGTTTACGACAAAGTTCAAAGAGTTGACTACGATAAGATTAAATATTTCGTAGCAATCCTTATAGTCTATGTGGATTATTCTAGTAAACGCTACATATTTATTTTATGAGATATGCTAGTAGGATGGCAAAATACATAACTTAACAGAAGTGTGTATTAAAAGTGTATACAAGATACAACCAAGAGTTTTGCTGGTCCGTGGAATACTAGATAGGTATACAAACTTCAATTGGATGAAGTAAGTATCGCGGAGTCGGAATCATCATCGGATGAAATAGTCAAAGAGTTTTTGATTTCATCAGAGACGATGAACATGCTTGTATTTGCAAGAAATTAAGTGGGAGCGCTAAGACATATTTGTAATACTTTATGTAGATGGCATATCGTTGATTATAAATAATGTAATTATATAATTGATTAACAAGGTTTCATTGAGAATTAACTTCAATGAAAGTATATGAACTGAAACATATTTAGTGTCAAGATCTATGAAGATAGATTGAAGCACATAATAAGTTTAAGTTAAAAGTACATAGAATGAATATTGAAGTAGTTCAATATAAAATTAAGAAGGTATTCTTTTCATGTGAAGGTTCAACAAGACTTGAGTGTATTTGACACTTAATGAGGAAAACCACATGAGTGATTTTAGATCACGAATAATATGTACATAATCAGATGTCATGTTCTCTAAAGAGTTAGGAGCATATACCAGAATGATTCATGTCATGAGTATTGGACAACAGTAGGAATATCCTTGAGTACTTTAGAAGAACCAAGGATATATATATAATTTTGTATGGGGTAATGACAAACAAATCGCTGTAATGTGTTGCACCGATATTAGTTTGGTCACATATAGAAATAAATTTCAATCTCAAATTAGGCTAAGTGTTGTTTAAAAGGTAGCACAATGAGCTAGAAGTTGTCTATGCTAGATTTAGATGAGTTCTAAATGTTGTGACGGATTCTACAAACGAAGGCAGAGTATGTCATTATTTTGACAATGACTGAGGATGTTAAATCAAGAAGTTCTTTGAGAACTTGGTGTAGTTCCGATAGTGCCAGAACTTTGAAGCTATATTGTGTGTGACAATATTAGTGACATATTTCAGACCGCGGAATTAAGGTTCCACCAGAAGACCAAACATATTTAAAGCCGAATCATTTGGAAAATGAGTGATGCGTTAAGACGCAAATGAATTGCAAAATACATACGTTTCTGAGCGTGTCAGATCCGTTGACTAAAAACTCTCCCGTGAGCAAAACATGATAAAGCACCGGAAGGCCAATGTGTTATATCTTTACAAATGTAAACTAGATTATTGACTCTAGTGCAAGTGGGAGACTGTTGGAGATATGCCCAAGAGGCAATAATAAATGGTTATTATATATCTTTGTGTTTATGATAAATGTTTATATACCATGCTATAATTGTATTAACCGAAACATTGATACATGTGTGTTATGTAAACAACAAGGAGTCCCTAGTAAGCCTCTTGTATAACTAGCTTGTTGATTAATAGATGATCATAGTTTCATGATCATGAACATTGGATGTTATTAATAACAAGGTTATGTCATTATGTGAATGATGTAATGGACACACCCATTTAAGCGTAGCATAAGATCACGCCATTAAGTTATTTGCTATAAGATTTCGATACATAATTACCTAGTCCTTCGACCATGAGATCATGTAAATCACTTATACCGGAAGGGTACTTTGATTACATCAAACGCCACTGCGTAAATGGGTGGTTATAAAGGTGGGATTAAGTATCCGGAAAGTATGAGTTGAGGCATATGGATCAACAGTGGGATTTGTCCATCCCGATGACGGATAGATATACTCTGGGCCCTCTCAGTGGAATGTCGTCTATTTAGCTTGCAAGCATATGAATGGTTCATAAGAGACCACATACCACGGTACGAGTAAAGAGTACTTTTCAGGAGATTAGGTTGAACAAGGTATAGAGATACGAATGATCAAACCTCGGACAAGTAAAATATCACGTGACAAAGGGAATTGGTATCGTATGTAAATGGTTCAATCGATCACTAAGTTATCATTGAATATGTGGGAGCCATTATGGATCTCCAGATCCCGCTATTGGTTATTGGTCGGAGAGAAGTCTCAACCATGTCTGCATTGTTCACGAACCGTAGGGTGACACACTTAAGGTTTGATGTCGTTTAAGTAGATATGGAATATGGAATGGAGTTCGAATTTTTGTTCGGAGTCTCGGATGGGATCCAGGACATCAAGAGGAGTTCCGGAATGGTCCGGAGAATAAGATTCATATATAGGAAGTCATTTTATAAGTTTGAAAATGATCCGGTGCATTTATGGAAGGTTCTAGAAGGTTCTAGAAAAGTCCGAAACAAATCACTATGGAAGGAGGGACTCCACTAGCATGGCCGGCCAGCCCTAAGGGGGAGGAGTCCCAGGTGGACTCCACCCATTGTGGCCGGCCACCCCCCTCGAGGAAGGGGTGGGACTCCTACCTTGAGTAGGAGTCCCGCCTTGGGTAGGTTTCCCACCTTATGCCAAGTTTGTGTGTTGGGGTCTTATTCGAAGACTTGGACTACAACTCTTGGGGGTTCCACCTATATAATGAGGAGAAAGGGGAGGGGGCCGGCCACTCTAGCCTCCAACCTTGGCCGCCCCCCTTAGTGGCCGGCGCCCAAGCCTCCCTCTCCCCAAACCCTAGCGCCCCTCCTCCACATACTACTCCCGCAGTGCATAGGCGAAGCCCTGCCGGAGTTCTCCATCGACACCGCCACCACGCCGTCGTGGTGCCGGGATTCCGAGGAGGATCTACTACTTCCGCTTCCCGCTGGAACGGGTAGAAGGACGTCGTCATCAACACCGAACGTGTGACCGAGTACGGAGGTGCTGCCCGATTGTGGCACCGTCAAGATCTTCTACGCGCTTTTGAAAGCGGCAAGTGATCATCTTCTGCAACAACGAGATCTAATCTCGTAGGCTTTGGAAATCTTAGGGTTAGTCTCGTTCATCCTCTCGTTGCTACCATCTTCTAGATTGCATCTTGGCTTGGATTGCGTTCTCGCGGTAGGAAAATTTTTGTTTCTATGCTACGAATCCCATCAAAATCTTGTGTCTCCGCCGCGTTTTTCTTTATCGTTTTTTGTTATTTTCTTTTCGCATTTATAACATTCAGGAGCATAGGTGCATCTTGCCTATGAAGCACGGATGCTTCGCTTTTCTTCCGTATTGGTATTGGTATCGGTATCGGATACAAGATATTGCTCGGATATTGCATATCCCGTATGCATCTTCTGAGTTTTGAATTAAAGGGGAAAGAATACCGACACGGGAGAGATACCTGAGGAATACTTGAGCGATACAGAAACCATACCACACGTGTACCCAAAAGAGCACACACGCCCTACAACTGTTGGAGATATGCCCGAGAGGCAATAATAAAATAGTTATTGTTATATCTTAGTGTTCATGATAAATGTTTACACTCCATGCTATAATTGTATTAACCGGAAACATTGATACATGTGTGGTGTGTAAACAACCAGAGTCCCTAGTAAGCCTCTCATTTAACTAGCTTGTTGATTAATAGATGATCATGGTTTCCTGATCATGAACATAGGATGTTATTAATAACAAGACCATATCATTAGGTGAATGATGTGATGGACACACCCATAGTAATCATAGCATGAGATCAAGTCATTAAGTTCAACTTGCTATAAGCTTTCGATACACAGTTACCTAGTCCTTCGACCATGAGATCATGTAAATCACCTACACCGGAAGGATGCTTTGATTACATCAAACGCCATTGTGTAAATGGGTTGTTATAAATATGGGATTAAGTATTCGGAAAGTGTGAGTTGAGGCATATGGATCAAGAGTGGGATTTATCCATCCCGGTGATGGATAGATATACTCTAGACCCTCTCGGTGGAATATCGTCTGATTATCTTGCAAGCATGTGACTAGGTCACAAGAGATGACATACCACGGTACGAGTAAAGAGTATTTGTCAGTAACGAGGTTGAACTAGGTATGGAGATACTGATGATCGAACCTCGGACAAGTAAAGTATCGCGTGACAAAGGGATTCGGTATTTTATGTGAATGGTTCTTTCGACCACGAAGTCATCGTTGAATATGTGGGAGCTATTATGGATCTCCAGGTCCCTCTATTAGTTATTGATCGGAGAGGAGTCTCGATCATGTCCGCATAGTTCTCGAACCGTAGGGTGACACACTTAAGGTTTGATGTCGTTTTAAGTAGATATGGAATATGGAATGGAGTTCGAATGTTGTTTGGTGTCTCGGATGGGATCCAGGACATAACGAGGAGTTCCGGAATGGTCCGGAGAATAAGATTCATATATAGGAAGTCACATTCCAAGTTTGGGAGTGGTCCGGTGAATTTATGGAAGGTTGTAGAAGTTTCTAGAATCATCCGGAATAAATCACTTTGGAAGGAGGAGTCCCGGAGGGACTCCATTAGCCCTAGCCAACCCACCAAGTGGGAAGGTGGAGTCCATGGTGGACTCCACCAAGGTGGTCGGCCACACCACAAGGAAGGGGAGGAATCCCTCCTTGTCTAGGTTTTCCAAATTTGGTAAGTTTTGGAGTTGGACTCCAATGTGGTTTTGGGGTAAACCCTAGGGATTTCCACCTATTTAAAGGGGAGGAGAGGGGAGGGGCTGCCACCACTTGGCCGCACCACCCAAGGGGCATCAAGTCCAGCGCCCAAGAGCACCCCCTCTCCCAAACCCTAGCTACTCCCTACTCCTTCTCCCGCAGCCCTTACGATGAAGCCCTGCCGGAGATCTCCACCACCACCGTCACCAGGCCGTCATGCTGGCGGGATTCCGAGGAGGATCTATGATACGTCTCCGACGTATCGATAATTTCTTATGTTCCATGCTACTTTATTGATGATATCTACATGTTTTATGCATACTTTATGTCATATTTATGCATTTTCTGGAACTAACCTATTGACGAGATGCCGCAGTGCCAGTTCCTGTTTTCTGCTGTTTTTGGTTTCAGAAATCCTAGTAAGGAAATATTCTCGGAATTGGACGAAATCAACGCCCAGCATCTTAGAATCCCCGGGAGCTTCCAGAACACCCGAGAGCCGCCAGAGGAGGGCCTTGTGGGCCCCACACATGCAGGTGGCGCGGCCCAGGCCCTGGCCGCGCCACCCTATGGTGTGGTGGCCCCACAAGCCCTCTGACGCCTCCCTTCCGCCTATTTAAATCCTCCATCGCGAAAACCCTGATACGTTCGACGAAACCCACAGAAACCTTCTGTAGCCGCCGCCATCGCGAAGCCAAGATCTGGGGGACAGGAGTCTCTGTTCCGGCACGCTGCCGGAGCAGGGAAGTGCCCCCGGAAGGCTTCTCCATCGACACCGCTGCAATCTCCACCGCCATCTTCATCACCGCTGCTGCTCCCATGAGGAGGGAGTAGTTCTCCATCGAGGCTAAGGGCTGTACCGGTAGCTATGTGGTTCATCTCTCTCCTATGTACTTCAATACAATAATCTCATGAGCTGCCTTACATGATTGAGATTCATATGATGATGCTTGTAATCTAGATGTCATTATGCTAGTCAAGTGAATTTTACTTATGTGATCTCCGGAGACTCCTTGTCCCACGTGTGTAAAGGTGACAGTGTGTGCACCGTGTGGGTCTCTTAGGCTATATTTCACAGAATACTTATTCACTGTTATGAAGAGCATAGTGAAGTGCTTATTTATATCTCTTTATGATTGCAATGTGTTTTGTATCATAATTTATCTATGTGCTACTCTAGCAATGTTATTAAAGTAGTTTTATTCCTCCTACACGGTGTAATGGTGACAGTGTGTGCATCCGTGTTAGTACTTGGCGTATGCTATGATTATGATCTCTTGTAGATTATGAAGTTAACTATTGCTATGATGGTATTGATGTGATCTATTCCTCCTACATAGTGTGAAGGTGACAGTGTGCATACTATGTTAGTACTTGGTTTAGTCGAATTGATCTTTCATGCACTCTAAGGTTATTTAAATATGAACATTGAATACTGGAGCTTGTTAACTCCGGCATTGAGGATTCGTGTAATCCTACGCAATGTGTTCATCATCCAACAAGAGTGTAGAGTATGCATTTATCTATTCTGTTATGTGATCAATGTTGAGAGTGTCCACTAGTGAAAGTATGATCCCTAGGCCTTGTTCCTAAATACTGCTATCGCTGCTTGTTTACTGTTTTACTGCGTTATTACTGCTGCGTTACTACTGCTTGTTTACTGTCCTGGGCAAAGCACTTTTCTGGTGCCGTTGTTACTGCTACTATTTATTCATACCACCTGTATTTCACTATCTCTTCGCCGAACTAGTACACCTATTAGGTGTGTTGGGGACACAAGAGACTTCTTGCTTTGTGGTTGCAGGGTTGCATGAGAGGGATATCTTTGACCTCTTCCTCCCTGAGTTCGATAAACCTTGGGTGATCCACTTAAGGGAAAACTTGCTGCTGTTCTACAAACCTCTGCTCTTGGAGGCCCAACACTGTCTACAAGAATAGAAGCTCCCGTAGACATCAATCTACTACATCCGCTGCCCACTGGAACGGGGAGAAGGACGTCGTCATCAACACCGAACGTGTGACCGAGTATGGAGGTGCTGCCCGATTGTGGCACCGTCAAGATCTTCTACGCGCTTTTGAAAGCGGCAAGTGATCGACTACATCAACAACGAGATCTAATCTCGTAGGCTTTGGAATCTTCGAGGGTTAGTCTCATGATCTTCATCTCGTTGCTACCATCTACTGGATTAGATCTTGGCTTGTTATTCGTTCTTGCGGTAGGAAATTTTTTTTTCTATGCTACGAATCCCAACAGTGGTATCAGAGCCGTTTCTATGCATAGATTGGTTGAGCGAGTAGAACACAATGGTTTTTGTGGGCGTTGATGCTTTTGTTATTTTTAGTTAGTGTACTTTGCATCTTGCGGGATGGTGGGATGAAGTGGCCCAGGCTAACTTTACATGACCGCATTTCATGAGACTTGCTCCACGCTTGACATGCAACTTGTATTGCATAAGTGGCTTTGCGGGTGAGAGTGTCCACTAGTGAAAGTATGATCCCTAGGCCTTGTTCCTAAATACTGCTATCGCTGCTTGTTTACTGTTTTACTGCGTTACTACTGCTGCGTTACTACTGCTTGTTTACTGTCCTGGGCAAAGCACTTTTCTGGTGCCGTTGTTACTGCTACTATTTATTCATACCACCTGTATTTCACTATCTCTTCGCCGAACTAGTACACCTATTAGGTGTGTTGGGGACACAAGAGACTTCTTGCTTTGTGGTTGCAGGGTTGCATGGGAGGGATATCTTTGACCTCTTCCTCCCTGAGTTCGATAAACCTTGGGTGATCCACTTAAGGGAAAACTTGCTGCTGTTCTACAAACCTCTGCTCTTGGAGGCCCAACACTGTCTACAAGAATAGAAGCTCCCGTAGACATCAAGCACAATTTCTGGCGCCGTTGCCGGGGAGGAAAGGTAAAAGGCACTCATACTTCGGTTCCAGGTAACAGTACTTTTCTGGCGCCATTGTGTTTGTGCTCGAAGCTATTTCCTTTAGATCCTGCAATTGCATCTTTTTGTTTCTTGTTTACACTAGTTTGGCATAATGGATAACAATGAGCTTCTTATTCTATTTCCTGATTTAAGACATGGATGGTTTGATCCGAAAATTAAAAAACCCATGGAACATGTTAGCATGAATACTTTGAACACCATTGTTGCTAATGATATGGAAAATTCTAAGCTTGGGGAAGTTGGTTTTGATGAGCATGATCTTTTTAGTCCCGCAAGCATTGAGGAGAAAATTTACTTTGATGATACTTTACCTCCTATTTATGATGATTATAATGATAGTAGTCTTTTGTTACCACCTGTTATGGAGGATAAATTTGATTATGATTACAATATACCTCCTATATTTGATGATGAGAATAATAATGATAGCTACTTGTTGAATTTGCTTCCACTATTACTAATAAAATTGATTATGCTTATGTGGAGAGTAATAATTTTATGCATGAGACTCATGATAAGAATGCTTTATGTGATAGTTATATTGTTGAGTTTGCTCATGATGCCACTGGACATTATTATGAGAGAGGAAAATATGGTTGTAGAAATTTTCATGTTACTAAAACACCTCTCTATGTGCTGAAATTTTTGAAGCTATACTTGTTTTATCTTCCTATGCTTGTTACTTTGCTCTTCATGAACTTGTTTATTTACAAGATTCCTATGCATAGGAAGCATGTTAGACTTAAATGTGTTTTGAATTTGCCTCTTGATGCTCTCTTTTGCTTCAACTATTATTTCTTGCGAGTGTATCATTAAAACTGCTGAGCCCATCTTAATGGCTATAAAGAAAGAACTTCTTGGGAGATAACCCATGTGTTATTTTGCTACAGTACTTTATTTTATATTTGTGTCTTGGAAGTTGTTTACTACTGTAGAAACCTCTCCTTATCTTAGTTTTGTGATTTGTTGTGCCAAGTGAAGCCTCTAATCGAAGGTTGATACTAGATTTGGATTTCTGCGCAGAAACAGATTTCTATCTGTCACGAATCTGGGCTGTTTTCTCTGTAGGTAACTCAGAAAAATATGCCAATTTACGTGCGTGTTCCTCAGATATGTACGCAACTTTCATTAGTTTTGAGTTTTCTGATTTGAGCAACGGAAGTATTTGTTAAAAATTCGTCTTTACGGACTGTTCTGTTTTGACAGATTCTGCCTTTTATTTCGCATTGCTTCTTTCGCTGTGTTGGGTGGATTTCTTTGTTCCATTACCTTCCAGTAGCTTTGAGCAATGTCCAGAAGTGTTAAGAATGATTGTGTCACCTCTGAACATGTGAGTTTTTGATTATGTACTAACCCCTCTAATGAAGTTTATGAGAAGTTTGGTGTGAAGGAAGTTTTCAAGGGTCAAG
The DNA here is from genome assembly GCF_019359855.2 of Lolium perenne. Classification (NCBI taxonomy): domain Eukaryota; kingdom Viridiplantae; phylum Streptophyta; class Magnoliopsida; order Poales; family Poaceae; genus Lolium; species Lolium perenne. Next base: position 189,721,583 of record NC_067248.2, on the reverse strand, counting down.
AGAGGAGGATGATATACTATGATCAAGAAGAGTGAAAGCTCTAAGCTTGGGGATGCCCCGGTGGTTCATCCCTGCATATTTCAAGAAGACTCAAGCGTCTAAGCTTGGGGATGCCCAAGGCATCCCCTTCTTCATCGACAAATTATCAGGTTCCTTCTCTTGAAACTATATTTTTATTCGGTCACATCTTATGTGCTTTACTTGGAGCGTCTGTGTGCTTTTATTTTTGTTTGAGTTTGAATAAATTGGATTACATCATGCTTGTGTGGGAGAGAGACACGCTCCGCTGTTGCATATGAACACATGTGTTCTTAGCTTTACTTTTAGTGTTCATGGCGAAGGTTGATTGCTTCGTTCATCATTATATGGTTGGAATCGGAAAATGCTACATGTAGTAATTGGTAAAATGTCTTGGATAATGTGATACTTTGCAATTGTTGTGCTCATGTTTAAACTCTTGCATCATATACTTTGCACCTATTAATGAAGAAATACATAGAGCTTGCTAAAATTTGGTTTGCATAATTGGTCTCTCTAAGGTCTAGATAATTTCTAATATTGAGTTTGAACAACAAGGAAGACGGTGTAAAGTCTTATAATGTTTACAATATGTCTTTTATGTGAGTCTTACTGTACCGGTTCATCCTTGTGTTTATTTCAAATAACCTTGTTAGCCTAAACCTTGTATCGAGAGGGAATACTTCTCATGCATCCAAAATCCTTGAGCCAACCACTATGCCATTTGTGTCCACCATACCTACCTACTACATGGTATTTTCTGCCATTCCAAGTAAATACTTCATGTGCTACCTTTAAACCTTCAAAATGCTTCTCAATTTGTGTTAATGTTTTATAGCTCATGAGGAAGTATGTGGTGTTTTACCTTTCGATCTTGTCATTTACTTTTGACAGACTTTCATAATGGACTAGTGGCACATCCGCTTATCCAATAATTTTGCAAAAAGAGCTGGCAATGGGGTTCCCAGCCCCGATTAATCGAACTTCATTAATAATTCTCTTCACATGTTTTGCTCTGATTCATCAGTAAGCAACTTAATTTTGCAAATAGACACTCCTCCATGGTATGTGATTGATGGTAGGCACCCGAGGATTCGGTTAGCCATGGCTTGTGTAAGCAAAGGTTGGGGGGAGTGTCACCCATGATAAAAACTAAAGTACATGTGTAAACAAAAGAGAAGAGGGATGATCTACCTTGCTGGTAGAGATAACATCCTTCATGGGAGCCGCTCTTGAAAGTCTGGTTGATAAGGTAGTTAGAGTACCCATTACCATTCGTTGACAACAACAAACACCTCTCAAAATTTTACTTTTATGCTCTCTATATGATTTCAAAACTTGAAAAGCTCTAGCACACGATTTATCCCTGCTTCCCTCTGCGAAGGGCCTTTCTTTTACTTTTATTGTTGAGTCAGTTCACCTATCTCTCTCCACCTTAGAAGCAAACACTTGTGTGAACTGTGCATTGATTCCTACATACTTGCATATTGCACTTGTTATATTGCTTTGCATTGACAACTATCCATGAGATATACATGTTACAAGTTGAAAGCAACCGCTGAAACTTCATCTTCCTTTATGTTGCTTCAATACCTTTACTTTGAATTTATTGCTTTATGAGTTAACTCTTATGCAAGACTTATTGATGCTTGTCTTTAAGTACTATTCATGAAAAGTCTTTGCTATATGGTTCAATTGTTTTCTCATGTCATTTACTTTGTTTTGATCGCTGCATTCATTACATATGCTTACAATAGTATGATTAAGATTATGTTGGTAGCATGTCACTTCAGAAATTATCTTTGTTATCGTTTACCTACTCGGGACGAGCAGGAACTAAGCTTGGGGATGCTTATACGTCTCCGACGTATCGATAATTTCTTATGTTCCATGCTACTTTATTGATGATATCTACATGTTTTATGCATACTTTATGTCATATTTATGCATTTTCTGGAACTAACCTATTGACGAGATGCCGCAGTGCCAGTTCCTGTTTTCTGCTGTTTTTGGTTTCAGAAATCCTAGTAAGGAAATATTCTCGGAATTGGACGAAATCAACGCCCAGCATCTTAGAATCCCCGGGAGCTTCCAGAACACCCGAGAGCCGCCAGAGGAGGGCCTTGTGGGCCCCACACATGCAGGTGGCGCGGCCCAGGCCCTGGCCGCGCCACCCTATGGTGTGGTGGCCCCACAAGCCCTCTGACGCCTCCCTTCCGCCTATTTAAAGCCTCCGTCGCAAAAACCCTGATACGTTCGACGAAACCCACAGAAACCTTCTGTAGCCGCCGCCATCGCGAAGCCAAGATCTGGGGGACAGGAGTCTCTGTTCCGGCACGCTGCCGGAGCACGGAAGTGCCCCCGGAAGGCTTCTCCATCGACACCGCTGCAATCTCCACCGCCATCTTCATCACCGCTGCTGCTCCCATGAGGAGGGAGTAGTTCTCCATCGAGGCTAAGGGCTGTACCGGTAGCTATGTGGTTCATCTCTCTCCTATGTACTTCAATACAATAATCTCATGAGCTGCCTTACATGATTGAGATTCATATGATGATGCTTGTAATCTAGATGTCATTATGCTAGTCAAGTGAATTTTACTTATGTGATCTCCGGAGACTCCTTGTCCCACGTGTGTAAAGGTGACAGTGTGTGCACCGTGTGGGTCTCTTAGGCTATATTTCACAGAATACTTATTCACTGTTATGAAGAGCATAGTGAAGTGGTTATTTATATCTCTTTATGATTGCAATGTGTTTTGTATCACAATTTATCTATGTGCTACTCTAGCAATGTTATTAAAGTAGTTTTATTCCTCCTACACGGTGTAATGGTGACAGTGTGTGCATCCGTGTTAGTACTTGGCGTATGCTATGATTATGATCTCTTGTAGATTATGAAGTTAACTATTGCTATGATGGTATTGATGTGATCTATTCCTCCTACATAGTGTGAAGGTGACAGTGTGCATACTATGTTGGTACTTGGTTTAGTCGAATTGATCTTTCATGCACTCTAAGGTTATTTAAATATGAACATTGAATTGTGGAGCTTGTTAACTCCGGCATTGAGGATTCGTGTAATCCTACGCAATGTGTTCATCATCCAACAAGAGTGTAGAGTATGCATTTATCTATTCTGTTATGTGATCAATGTTGAGAGTGTCCACTAGTGAAAGTATGATCCCTAGGCCTTGTTCCTAAATACTGCTATCGCTGCTTGTTTATCGTTTTATCGCGTTATTACGCTCTGCGTTACTGCTTGTTTACTGTCCTGGGCAAAGCACTTTTCTGGTGCCGTTGTTACTGCTACTATTTATTCATACCACCTGTATTTCACTATCTCTTCGCCGAACTAGTACACCTATTAGGTGTGTTGGGGACACAAGAGACTTCTTGCTTTGTGGTTGCAGGGTTGCATGAGAGGGATATCTTTGACCTCTTCCTCCCTGAGTTCGATAAACCTTGGGTGATCCACTTAAGGGAAAACTTGCTGCTGTTCTACAAACCTCTGCTCTTGGAGGCCCAACACTGTCTACAAGAATAGAAGCTCCCGTAGACATCAATCTACTACATCCGCTGCCCACTGGAACGGGGAGAAGGACGTCGTCATCAACACCGAACGTGTGACCGCGTATGGAGGTGCTGCCCGATTGTGGCACCGTCAAGATCTTCTACGCGCTTTTGAAAGCGGCAAGTGATCGACTACATCAACAACGAGATCTAATGTGGTGACCCTGCATACCACTGCATGTTGTAGTATGCCAGTCGTTGATATAACATTCACGAAGTACCATTCCGCAAATATTACATCCCTCAGAGTAGTACAACAGAACATAGCAGGTCCATAACTCATTCACATATTGTTACAATTAACATACACATGTCGTCTCGGAGCTCCTCTTGGGTCCTAAGAGGAGTACTCCTGGGTTCGAGGCGAACCCAACTTAACTTACAATATAAGTGTCTCATTAAGCTAAACATTTATTTCCTCGAGCAGCTAAATACTAAGAGTTCGGGCTGCTCGGTTACAACTACTTCTAGGTTCTTCTAGGCTTGATCTCCACCGGAAGCCTCCCCGGTTCCGTAGACTATGAGATAGTCTACGCCTTCTACACCTCCTGAGAGGTCTGGTTCTTCATAGCCGATGATCTCGGCTCCTTCATTGTTGTTGTAGTCCTCCTCCAGACGATTCAGACAATCTAAGCATGGGATTTAAGAGTGGTATGAGTACGAGCGTACTCAACAAGTTCATTATAGATAAGAGGTATTTAATGCACTAGCTACGATATTAGACCAGAAAGTCTAATACCAATGCAGGTTTTGATAAACATTTCTTCAAGAGATTGCTTTTATTTCAAAGAGCTATGTCCGTCAGCCTTCACCGGTTTACTAGAACTTCATGGAGCTCCTTTCCGGCCGCGTTCGCAGTTCCTCAATCCCGGAACAGGGAGTGACAGGTCACAGTTCTTTACACTCTGCAGAGGTGTGTTGCTTTACCCATAAGAGATCTTAACCTTGGTGCCAACCGGGCAGCTTTCCCGTCCACACTTCCTTTGGTGTGAGGCCCAGTATAAGGTCTAGCCAATCATGTTCCTCCGCTACCTCGAACACCCACCCTTTGTTGCATGCCCCGACCCTGGGTCCACGCCGGTCCCATTATTCCCGTAATTTCAGGGTGGACCCCGACCACGACGACAGTGCTGGGCTCTACCATACACTCCTACGCCGGTAGCTGCAACCCATCATAGACCGCATTACCGTGGGGAATTAGAATGGGATCCCCACCCTCCGGTTGTTCCGCAAGACACAACTGCTACGGCAAGCAATGCTTTACCGTGGGGAATTAGAATGGGATCCCCACCCTCCGGTTGTTCCGCCGTACACAATCGCTACGGTAAGCGCATCCGTTGATGAACGAGAGGTGGAAACACTTTTGACTACTCCGTCCCACTCCGGATCTTATGGTTAACACGGGTATTACGGCACAAGAATCACTGGCGACATTTGTTGTTTAATCCTAGATGGATATAAACCCGTGCAATGGAACCTCCACCATATCAACACAATCCATGGTTCCATTGCCCACCACATAGTCATATTCATAGTTATGAAAGTAGTGGTTTTGATTTTTGTGCAATAGTGATAACCATAGTACTTTGCAAGTAATTTGATAGAAATACTCAAATGATATGAGCAAGTGATGAACTTGCCTGAACACTGCAAAGTTTTGCAGTTGGAAGGTGTGGACTGACCCTTGTCCTCTGGTTCTGAAAAATAGCATCATTGTCCGATAAGGGCAATGGTTAAAGAAGCAATTATGCATGATTCCAGTTTTAGGGTTTGTTCCCCCCTTCCGATGTCGTCATTATTTTATGTGAGAGGTTAATACTAAGAATGAGTTTGGGGATACTCTATTTAAAGTAAAATACAATCTTGAAATATTGTCAAGATGTTTTTTAAAATCCAATTGCATTAATGGACTTATTTTCATTATTGAAATTAATATGTGTGATTTAAATCCTTATTTAAATCCTCAATTTAAGACTTATCTTTAACTGTCTTCAAAATTCACTTTGATATTTTATTTAGATAGATATTTTGATGCTGATCAATTTTCATATTTTTAATTATTTTTTTAGAGCTTTGAATCATTTTCTATTCATTTTCAAAGTTTCTTATTTATTTGAAATGTGAAAAGACACATTTACCCCTGGGCCCACCTGTCAGGGTGGCCCAGTGGGTTAACCCTAACCCGAGCCACACTTGGGCTCGGTCGGCCCACTCGCCCCTTCTTCCCCACGCGCTCGCAAACCCTAACCCCTTCGAGCTCTGGCGACGCCGTGGTCGCCTCGCCGTCGCCGAATTAATCCGGCCGCCTCCGGCCAACTCCGGCGACGAGATCGGTGCCAATCGAACCGCCGTTCGACGGCGCTTCGATTGATCCGCGCCGATCTGCTTTATCTCGTTGCCATCGTTCTTCCTCAACCCATCTGCGACACGGCTGTGGCGATTCCCGGCGATTCATCGCCCGCCGACGATCCTGACGCCGCGGCGCGGCCGTGTGCCACGTCGTGGTGATGTTGGGGCTCTTGCGCCCGGCGACGCCTGGCCTGGCTGCGGCCTGGCGCTGCCGTGGTCGGCCCGTGCCGCCGTGCCGCCATGGGCACGTCGCGGTGCTCTGCTCCAGGTATGCTCGCCTCCTTCTCTCCTATCTTCTCTACCTCCTCTCTTCACTCTGGATGCCTGGGCATCCATCTTGTAGTGCTGCTGCTGTGGTGCCATGCGTGTGCTGCTGCTGCTCTTCTGGCTAGCTGCTGCTGTTGCTCTACTGCCATGGCCATAGCTGTGCTGATGTGCTGCTGCTGTGCATATGCTGCTTCTATGTGTGCTGCTCTTCTCGATGCTTTGCTGTTGTAACTCATGAACTCTTGCTCATGAGCATACTGTGATGCTCATGCTCAATTAAGTTGCTCAGACTGTTGCTATGTGTATCATGCCTCTCCTGTGTGTGCATTTCTTTGCTCCTGGCTTGATTATTATGCATAATTCTTGCATTCTGCAAGTGCCAGTGCCTCTAATTGGCTAACCCCTTGTACTGTTGTTCATATGAATGCCTTGTTGAGCATGCATGCTACAAGATCTCACCATCCTTGGATGGTTTGCTCATGTATATGACTAGTTTAATTATCTGTGGTATAATTATTAATGTCCTGTGGCTGAATAATTCATATTGCTAATGTATTGTTGCTGAACTGAGCTGTAACATGCTCTGTCATGCTTTTAACAAGCTCCTGATGATCAGATGATCATCATTTGCTTGTTAAGGCTGCTGTATGATGTATGTGCCTCACTGCTGCTCATTCTGTGATGTGTGTGTGTCACACAAGCTTGTGTTGGTGTGTGATGGTGCTTGTTCAAGCAGCTACTGATGCTTGCAGTGATCCACTGGATCATTTACAAGTGTCTGGTTCATGATTTACTAATTGATATCATTTATCTGTGTTTCCTTAGTTAATTAAGTGTATAATTGATGTGAACTGCTGAGCAGTAATGATCATATAGATTGATTAAGTGAAGCTAGAGGAATGCCAAAAATTGTTGGAAACCCTAGCTCACTCTGAACCTATCTGGTAATGATGCAGTGGCTTTGTGTGTGGTATTTTGGGTTTGAGATAGCCCTGACAGTATTTTGATGCTGTCCAAGGGTAGCTCCCCTTCTCTGTGGCTAGCTGTGGTTGGTGATTGCATTACTGGTTAATCCCTTGTTGGATTTCCAGTGATCTTTGATGTTGACAACAACAATAGACATAATCTATCTAATGTATGATGGCTTGCTAGGCTTTAGGTGCTAGATGATTTGGAATGGCTAGTTAGGGATTAATCCAGGTTGGATTTCTCTGGTATGTCATCTGGTTGACATGCCAATGTTCCCTTGGGTAATTTCCCTCTTACTGTTCTCTAATTTGCTTGCACCAAAAGGCTTAGTAGCCAGATGATGATACAATAGGGTACCCACTCCCTTTTGCTTCTGTGATGCATGTGAATGCTTAAGTATGAGCAAGGCCTGTGTTTGCTCAGGTTCTTTTGTGTATACCTCACTCCAGCTCCTAGAAATGTTGTTGATGTAGAGGATTTCTTCTGTTTTGGATTTATGATCTTGCCCTGCTCCTCCTGGCTTGCTGATGATGCTTGGTTACTTTCTGGTAATTGGGACTAGGTGGAACAGCTCTGGCTGTTCACCTGTTCTTGGTGTTCTTGAGCTGTTCTTGCTAGCTCTTGGTTTCTGGTGGACTTACCCAGTGAATTCTGCCGATGATCTAAGGGTTCTGGCGGTGGAAAAGGTTTTATATCACCTTTGCTGTGCTCACATGGTCGACAGCTGAGCCTGGCATGCTTGAGTGACTCACTGTTGTGTGTGTGTGCTGTGCTCCATGCACATAGCCTGGTGAGCAGGCTGTGTGTGTGTGTAACCTGATGCTTTGCATCAGGCCTGAAACTTGGCTATGAGATGGATCAGCTCGGCAGCTTGGTCATATCCACTTGATGCAATATTTTTGCTAACCTGCCAAGTGGCATTGCCACTTGGCATAATTTGTGTTTTGCTTAGTTTGTATGCAGGGATCAAAGTGATGATCAAAATGAAGTTCAAGGTCAGCAAGCACAAGCATTTCCTGAAGCTTATCTTGTAGTTTAGGAAATTCATTAAATTGTAATCTTCTTTATTTTTCTTTTTCTATTTTTCCAATTCTTGTAATGTGTTGTAATACTCATTTATTTCCATTATGAATAATGTAAAGACAATGTATCTTGTGTGTTAATTAATAAAGCTCAAGGTTTTCTCTAATGAGCTTGTCTTATTGTTTAAATTATTCATAATGTGTGTTGTGTATTATTTACTTGATGAATTTCCTCACAATTCAAATCTTTAGGGTAATTATTTAATATTGGAGTTTGAAATTCAAATTCCACTTTGGTTTGAATTCAACCATGCCACTTAATTTTAGAATTCAATCATGCAACTTAAGTTTGATGCAAACTCTCCCCTCTCTTCTCAAAACCCTAAACTAGTTAAGTGAGGTGCAAGTTTGTCGCACACTCGAAACCCTAACCCTGTAAGGTGTCGAGGGAGAAACTTGTCCCCCTTCGATGCAGTTTTTGTTTAAAAGCGCGAAATTTCCCCAGAATTTTCCATGCAATGCACATCCCTTTCTAAGATCTACCCCTCGATCGTCTCTAAACCTGGGACATTACAGCCTTTCCCCCTTAAAGAAAACTTCGTCCCGAAGTTGTGGTTGTAATACCTGAACAGTTCGGGGTATGTTTTCCTCAGGTCTTCTTCTTTTTCCCAGGTGGCTTCCCTCTCGGGGTGATGCTTCCATTGTATCTTGCAATACTTGATAGCTTTATTTTCTGAGTTGTTTCCAGCTCTCCTCGAGAATCTTGGCTGGCTTCTCAATGTAAGTCAAGTCTGGATGTAACTCGAGCTCATCATGTGCTATTGGTTCATCTGGGGTCTTTAAGCATTTCCGGAGTTGTGACACATGGAATACATTGTGAACTTGAGCTAGCCTTCCCGGTAGGTCCAATTCAAAGGCTAAACCTCGGTTCTGACTCAGTATCTTGAAAGGTCCTATGTATCTAGGACTGAGTTTTCCTCTTACTCCAAACCTCTGGAGTCCTTTCATCGGGCTTACCTTAAGATAAACCATGTCTCCAACTCGTGGCTCCCATGTTCTCCTTTTCTGATCGGCATAACTCTTTTGCCTACTTTGGGCTATCTTGAGCCTGTCTCTGATAATGTCAATGATTTGTTGTTTTTCCTTAACATAGTCAGGATTGAATTCTTTGCTTGCTCCGGCTTCGTACCAACATATAGGTGATCTACACTTCCTTCCATACAGAGCTTCAAATGGTGCCATCTTGATACTGCTTTGATAGCTATTATTGTATGAAAACTCCGCTAGTGGCAAGTGCTCTTCCCATGATCCTCCGAAGTCTAGGGCACAAGCCCTAAGCATATCCTCTAGGATCTGATTAGTTCTTTCTGTTTGTCCACCTGTCTGAGGATGATAAGCGGTACTATAGTCCAACTTGGATCCTAAAGCTTCGTGTAGTTGCTTCCAGAATGCTGAGGTGAACACGGATCCTCGATCCGACATGATCTTCTTAGGCACTCCATGCTTACTCACGATCTCTTTGATGTAAAGATCGATGAGTTTCTCTCCTTTGTCCTGCTGGTTTACCGCTAAAAAGTGTGCACTTTTCGTCAACCGGTCCACGATTACCCATATCATGTCCTTCTTTTTATTAGTCATGGGTAGTCCGGTGATGAAATCCATCCCTATTTCCTCCCATTTCCACTCTGGAATAGGTAAAGGTTGTAACTTTCCTGCCGGACTCTGGTGTTCAGCCTTCACTCTCTGACAGGTATGGCATTCTGCCACATATTGTGCTATCTCCCTCTTCATGTTATTCCACCAGAATAGTTCCTTTAGATCCATGTACATCTTTGTACTTCCCGGATGTATGGAATATGGTGTTTGATGAGCTTCCCGGAGTATTACTTCCATAATTTCAGCAATATCCGGAACGCAAATTCTTTTCTGGAACCATAAAGATCCAGATTCTCCTCGGTGAAATTCTGATGGTCTTCCCTCATCTATTCTTCTCATCTCCTCCACGATGAATGGATCATCCAGCTGACCCATCATTATTTCATTCTTCAAATTGACATTTAGCTCATCGGCTACTTGTAAAGCTGATAGTCCTTCATGAGCTTCCTTCTCCCAAAGTTGTATTTGGGCTTGACTTATTTCCTTCCTCAACTCCGGTGATATTTCTTGTTCCACTCCTCCGGTACTCTTTCTACTCAGGGCATCTGCTACAACATTAGCCTTCCCTGGTGTGTAATTGATTGTCAGGTCATAGTCCTTGATCAATTCTAGCCATCTTTTCTGCCTCATGTTGAGTTCCTTCTGGGTGAAGAAATATTTGAGGCTTTTATGGTCTGTATAGAGCTCACACTTAGCTCCATAGAGAAAATGTCTCCAAGTTTTAAGTGCAAATACAACTGCTGCTAATTCCAAGTCATGTGTTGGATAGTTTACTTCATGAGGTCTGAGTTGCCTTGATCCATAAGATATCACTTTCCGATCTTGCATGAGTACGCAACCCAATCCATGCTTGGATGCGTCACAGTACACGGTGTAATCCTTGCCAACTTCCGGAACTGCTAACACCGGTGCTGTGGTGAGTTTCTCTTTCAGAGTTTGAAAACTCTTCTCACACTCCTCTGACCACACGAAAGGTGTGTTCTTTCTTAACAGCTTTGTCATTGGTCCTGCTATCTTAGAGAATCCTTCAATGAATCTCCGATAATATCCTGCCATTCCTAGGAATCCTCGGATTTCCTTGACAGTCTTGGGTGCTTCCCATTCTAGAACTGCTGCTACCTTGCTCGGGTTAACAGCTATCCCATCTTTACTAATAACATGACCAAGGAATTCCACTTGATCTAGCCAAAATTCACACTTGCTGAATTTGGCATAGAGCTGATGTTCTCTAAGTGTTTGCAATACTAACCTCAGATGTTCAGCGTGTTCTGCTTTATCTTTGGAATAGATCAAGATATCATCGATGAATACAATGACAAACTTGTCTAGATATGGCATGAAGATCTTATTCATGAGATTCATGAATATTGCTGGGGCATTGGTCAATCCAAAAGGTACTACAAGGTATTCATGATGTCCATACCTTGAGACAAAGGCAGTTTTCGGAACGTCTTCCTTCTTGATCTTTATCTGGTGATAACCGGATCTTAGATCAATCTTTGAAAAGACTCCCGCGCCTCTAACTTGATCAAATAGATCTTGTATTCTTGGAAGTGGATACTTGTTCTTGATTGTGACGTTGTTCAGATTCCTGTAGTCTCCGCACATCCTTCTTCCACCATCTCTTTTATCCACGAAAATCACAGGTGATCCCCATGGTGAAACACTCTCTTGAATGAATCCTTTTTGTTCCAAATCATCTAATTGCTCCTTAAGTTCTTTCAACTCCTTAGGCCCCATCTTATATGGTGCTTTAGCAATCGGAGCTGTTCCTGGAATTAGGTCGATAGTGAATTCTATCTCCCTATCTGGTGGCATACCAGGTAATTCCGCAAGAAACACATCCTGGAATTCATTTACTACAGGTATATCCTCTAACTTCACCTCCTTCATGCTGTTCAACTGTAGCTCAACTTCAATCTGTGTATGTTTGTCGCCTTGGTAGATCATTCTACTTCCATCGGGGCTTTTCAAAGACACCGTCTTATTTACACAGTCGATCAATGCTCCATTAGCTTCCAACCAGTTCATACCGAGAATGACATCAATGTCCTTCATCGGTAAAATGAACAGGTCTGCGTCAAACGCGCATTTATTGATCATGATGACTTGTCCTTGTTTGGTATGGGTTACAACTATCGTTCCCCCCGCAGAAAGTATGGTTATGGTTTTATCTAACTTAGTGCAACTAATCCCATGTTTGATGATGAATTGCTGAGAAATGAATGATGTAGTTGCACCAGTGTCAAAAAGTACTTTGCCAGGATGAGTGAGTATCTGGAGCGTACCTATCACCGCCTGGTCGGAGTTGACCACCTCCTCCAGACTGGTACAGTTCAGCTTGCCGAAGAGCTTCTTATTCTTCCAATTCCCTCCGGTGTTTCCTCCTCGATATCCTCCTCCTCCTGAGTGACCTCCTCCACTATTTTTCTTGGGGCAGTCCTTCAGCATGTGCCCCTCCTGGCGACAACCAAAGCATATAATCTTTGGCTTCTTACAGTCCTTGGCAAAATGCCCTGTGAATCCACAGCTTCTGCAAACTATTTGATTTGCAGTTTGGAATGCTTGGTTCTTCCTACCACCGTAGTAGTTGCTGTTGTTGTTGTTGTTGTTGCTGTATCTGGGCTTGAAACTCAAGCTGGTGTTAGGCTTGTTACTAACAAACCTCTTAGGCTCAAACTTGGCCTTTTTCCTCTTCTCCTCCTGTAATTGCTTGAAATCATCTTCTAGAGTGATGGCTGCATCCACCAACTCTTGAAACTCCGTCGCTCTCATCATACGGAGCTGTACCTTAAACTGTGGACTTAACCCCCTCAGAAATCTCTTTTTCTTCTTGTCCTCGGTGTTGACTTCTTCAACGGTGTACCGGGACAGTTTAGAGAACTCCCTGACATAGGTCAGGATTGCCTTGTCCTTCTGCTCGAGACTTTCAAATTCTCAATGCTTCAGCTCCACAATACTTTCAGGGACATTGGATTCCCTGAACTTCCTCGTGAATTCCTCCCAGGTAAATACCTTTCCAGCCGGATAAACGGCTACAATATTGTCCCACCATGATGCGGCAGGTCCACACAGCAGATGGGTAGCATAACGGACCTTCTCTTGATCGTTACATCCAACAGTATTGAGCTTTCGCTCAGTATCCATAAGCCAATCTTCCGCGTCCATTGGCTCAGGCGCGTATGCGAAAGATATAGGCTTGGTGTTTTGGAAGTCTGCTAATGTGACTCCCGGGTTCTCAGGTCTCTCCACCATATTCTGTTGCAGCAGCTCTTGGAAGAATTTGTTCTGCTGCTCTAACGTGATACGTTGCCTCTCCTCCACCATTTGCATATACTGGATGAAATTCTGTTGCGTCATGGGTGGTGGTGGTGGTGGAAACTGATTCCTGGCTGCTTCGTCAGCCTCTTCCTTCTGTTTTGCCTCACGCTCCATGCGATGTGCGTCACTTTCCTCGCCTAACGCTCCCGACATATCCCCCTAGTTCTGCAACACAAGATGATACTCATAATTACTCCATGCGCAAGTTTTCTGAGCTCAACTTTGTGCACAGAACTAGTCACGCAATGGAAATCAAGAAGCAAATCCAAATCATACAAAACATATACCATGTATATACATACTTAAGTGGTCTTATTACAATACTCAAGTCGATGTGAGTATGCAAACTCACTTATTAAAGTATATGTACAAATTTATAAAAATATTACAAACTATAATACACGTGGTACTTGTGTATTATAGCCTCGCCTCCTTTGGTGGACTCTAGTCGATCTTAACTCCCGGTACATTCCAGGCTTCCATCCGGTCGAACGTGTCGTCCTCCTGATAGATCATGGAACATAAGGTCTCCCCGTTGGCTGGTAATCCGAATCCGGTGATGATCCTAAGGAGAAATCAGTATTCACAAACTGATCGTTGAGTGCATCATAATCCACCCATCGGGTGTACTCCCCTATAGCCCCACCGTAAGGGTTGCCAAAACTCATACCCGACTCAACCTGTGTCGGATATCCTCCATCCATTCCTTCATTACTGGGATAACTCTGGTTCTGGGTTGTGGCATCTTCATTCATATCCCCATCATAATACACAGAAGTACTATGGGTTCCAGTATCAGATCCCCAACGCCAACCCGTGGAATTCTCGATAGGAGTCTCTTAACGCTGATTGTTTCCGGATTCCTCTCCGCCCTCGTATCCCCCATAGGAACTACCCAGATAGTTCCCAGGTGTAACAGGTGTAGGTTCACGCTCAAGTGGATCAATACTGATGTAGTCACCAGCTGAGTAAACTGGTGTGTGCACCACATTCTCCATAGGTTCTTTCCCCTTTCTCTCCTCCTTGGGTTCAGTAAATTCCTCAAGCATCGTATCAATTGCTCCTATCAGATGATGGTTCAACTGAAAGAGTAATGATATGAAGTTGCGGCTATTATCCATATATTTTGCCGCTGCTATGGGTTTGAGTTTGGCATATTTGTAGTGGTTGAGCATGGGATCTTCTTCCTCCTGATTATGAGGAATATGGGAGAACTCGGAATCCATAAGCTCCTTCGTCTTATGTTCCCGTATGTCGGTTATGGCTCTCATAACAGCTATATGGTAGGCTGTGTTTGTTGTCCTAGCTTCCCCAGCTGGCATGACTACGCTCATTCCCAAAGATTCGGGAAGTCGCAGTCCTACCCTGCACTTGGCCAATACCGGACCATCATAGAACATGTATTTCTTTACTGGAATTTGGGGATCGCACCCAAATTCAAGTAACATGGCTCGTAAGATGTCTGCAAGTCCTCCCTGGTATTCGTTCAGTGTGGAATCCATAACTTTCACGTTTCTTCCCGGTCATGAACTTGCCATGTTGGCTGTAGAATAGAAAGATTATAAGATTAGTAATAATGCATCATAATAGAGATAATAAAGAATTATCGCACTAAAAGATATGATTGTTGTATTCTCAATTGAATATACACCATATTTTTAGAGAATTCTTTACTAGTCCTATTTGACTCCTAACGTTTGGTCCCATTTACTAGGTTCCAACCTAAGGTCAAAGCTTTTGCTCTGATACCAACTGTGGTGACCCTGCATACCACTGCATGTTGTAGTATGCCATTCGTTGATATAACATTCACGAAGTACCATTCCGCAAATATTACATCCCTCAGAGTAGTACAACAGAACATAGCAGGTCCATAACTCATTCACATATTATTACAATTAACATACACATGTCGTCTCGGAGCTCCTCTTGGGTCCTAAGAGGAGTACTCCTGGGTTCGAGGCGAACCCAACTTAACTTACAATATAAGTGTCTCATTAAGCTAAACATTTATTTCCTCGAGCAGCTAAATACTAAGAGTTCGAGCTGCTCGGTTACAACTACTTCTAGGTTCTTCTAGGCTTGATCTCCACCGAAAGCCTCCCCGGTTCCGTAGACTATGAGATAGTCTACGCCTTCTACACCTCCTGAGAGGTCTGGTTCTTCATAGCCGATGATCTCGGCTCCTACATTGTTGTTGTAGTCCTCCTCCAGACGATTCAGACAATCTAAGCATGGGATTTAAGAGTGGTATGAGTACGAGCGTACTCAACAAGTTCATTATAGATAAGAGGTGTTTAATGCACTAGCTACGATATTAGACCAGAAAGTCTAATACCAATGCAGGTTTTGATAAACATTCCGTCAGCCTTCACCGGTTTACTAGAACTTCATGGAGCTCCTTTCCGGCCGCGTTCGCAGTTCCTCAATCCCGGAACAGGGAGTGACAGGTCACAGTTCTTTACACTCTGCAGAGGTGTGTTGCTTTACCCATAAGAGATCTTAACCTTGGTGCCAACCGGGCAGCTTTCCCGTCCACACTTCCTTTGGTGTGTGGCCCGGTATAAGGTCTAGCCAATCATGTTCCTCCGCTACCTCAAACACCCACCCTTTGTTGCATGCCCCGACCCTGGGTCCACGCCGGTCCCATTATTCCCGTAATTTCAGGGTGGACCCCGACCACGACGATAGTGCTGGGCTCTACCATACACTCCTACGCCGGTAGCTGCAACCCATCATAGACCGCATTACCGTGGGGAATTAGAATGGGATCCCCACCCTCCGGTTGTTCCGCAAGACACAACTGCTACGGCAAGCAATGCTTTACCGTGGGGAATTAGAATGGGATCCCCACCCTCCGGTTGTTCCGCCAGACACAACTGCTACGGTAAGCGCATCCGTTGATGAACGAGAGGTGGAAACACTTTTGACTACTCCGTCCCACTCCGGATCTTATGGTTAACACGGGTATTACGGCACAAGAATCACTGGCGACATTTGTTGTTTAATCCTAGATGGATATAAACCCGTGCAATGGAACCTCCACCATATCAACACAATCCATGGTTCCATTGCCCACCACATAGTCATATTCATAGTTATGAAAGTAGTGGTTTTGATTTTTGTGCAATAGTGATAACCATAGTACTTTGCAAGTAATTTGATAGAAATACTCAAATGATATGAGCAAGTGATGAACTTGCCTGAACACTGCAAAGTTTTGCAGTTGGAAGGTGTGGACTGACCCTTGTCCTCTGGTTCTGAAAAATAGCATCATTGTCCGATAAGGGCAATGGTTAAAGAAGCAATTATGCATGATTCCAGTTTTAGGGTTTGTTCCCCCCTTCCGATGTCGTCATTATTTTATGTGAGAGGTTAATACTAAGAATGAGTTTGGGGATACTCTATTTAAAGTAAAATACAATCTTGAAATATTGTCAAGATGTTTTTTAAAATCCAATTGCATTAATGGACTTATTTTCATTATTGAAATTAATATGTGTGATTTAAATCCTTATTTAAATCCTCAATTTAAGACTTATCTTTAATTGTCTTCAAAATTCACTTTGATATTTTATTTAGATAGAGATTTTGATGCTGATCAATTTTCATATTTTAATTATTTTTTTAGAGCTTTGAATCATTTTCTATTCATTTTCAAAGTTTCTTATTTATTTGAAATGTGAAAAGACACATTTACCCCTGGGCCCACCTGTAAGGGTGGCCCAGTGGGTTAACCCTAACCCGAGCCACACTTGGGCTCGGTCGGCCCACTCGCCCCTTCTTCCCCACGCGCTCGCAAACCCTAACCCCTTCGAGCTCTGGCGACGCCGTGGTCGCCTCGCCGTCGCCGAATTAATCCGGCCGCCTCCGGCCAACTCCGGCGACGAGATCGGTGCCAATCGAACCGCCGTTCGACGGCGCTTCGATTGATCCGCGCCGATCTGCTTTATCTCGTTGCCATCGTTCTTCCTCAACCCATCTGCGACACGGCTGTGGCGATTCCCGGCGATTCGTCGCCCGCCGACGATCCTGACGCCGCGGCGCAGCCGTGTGCCACGTCGTAGTGATGTTGGGGCTCTTGCGCCCGGCGACGCCTGGCCTGGCTGCGGCCTGGCACTGCCGTGGTCGGCCCGTGCCGCCGTGCCGCCATGGGCACGTCGCGGTGCTCTGCTCCAGGTATGCTCGCCTCCTTCTCTCCTATCTTCTCTACCTCCTCTCTTCACTCTGGATGCCTGGGCATCCATCTTGTAGTGCTGCTGCTGTGGTGCCATGCGTGTGCTGCTGCTGCTCTTCTGGCTAGCTGCTGCTGTTGCTCTACTGCCATGGCCATAGCTGTGCTGCTGCTGCTGTGCATATGCTGCTTCTATGTGTGCTGCTCTTCTCGATGCTTTGCTGTTGTAACTCATGAACTCTTGCTCATGAGCATACTGTGATGCTCATGCTCAATTAAGTTGCTCAGACTGTTGCTATGTGTATCATGCCTCTCCTGTGTGTGCATTTCTTTGCTCCTGGCTTGATTATTATGCATAATCCTTGCATTCTGCAAGTGCCAGTGCCTCTAATTGGCTAACTCCTTGTACTGTTGTTCATATGAATGCCTTGTTGAGCATGCATGCTACAAGATCTCACCATCCTTGGATGGTTTGCTCATGTATATGACTAGTTTAATTATCTGTGGTATAATTATTAATGTCCTGTGGCTGAATAATTCATATTGCTAATGTATTGTTGCTGAACTGAGCTGTAACATGCTCTGTCATGCTTTTAACAAGCTCCTGATGATCAGATGATCATCATTTGCTTGTTAAGGCTGCTGTATGATGTCTGTGCCTCACTGCTGCTCATTCTGTGATGTGTGTGTGTCACACAAGCTTGTGTTGGTGTGTGATGGTGCTTGTTCAAGCAGCTACTGATGCTTGCAGTGATCCACTGGATCATTTACAAGTGTCTGGTTCATGATTTACTAATTGATATCATTTATCTGTGTTGCCTTAGTTAATTAAGTGTATAATTGATGTGAACTGCTGAGCAGTAATGATCATATAGATTGATTAAGTGAAGCTAGAGGAATGCCAAAAATTGTTGGAAACCCTAACTCACTCTGAACCTATCTAGTAATGATGCAGTGGCTTTGTGTGTGGTCTTTTGGGTTTGAGGTAGCCCTGACAGTATTTTGATGCTGTCCAAGGGTAGCTCCCCTTCTCTGTGGCTAGCTGTGGTTGGTGATTGCATTACTGGTTAATCCCTTGTTGGATTTCCAGTGATCTTTGATGTTGACAACAACAATAGACATAATCTGTCTAATGTCTGATGGCTTGCTAGGCTTTAGGTGCTAGATGATTTGGAATGGCTAGTTAGGGATTAATCCAGGTTGGATTTCTCTGGTATGTCATCTGGTTGACATGCCAATGTTCCCTTGGGTAATTTCCCTCTTACTGTTCTCTAATTTGCTTGCACCAAAAGGCTTAGTAGCCAGATGATGATACAATAGGGTACCCACTCCCTTTTGCTTCTGTGATGCATGTGAATGCTTAAGTATGAGCAAGGCCTGTGTTTGCTCAGGTTCTTTTGTGTATACCTCACTCCAGCTCCTAGAAATGTTGTTGATGTAGAGGATTTCTTCTGTTTTGGATTTATGATCTTGCCCTGCTCCTCCTGGCTTGCTGATGATGCTTGGTTACTTTCTGGTAATTGGGACTAGGTGGAACAGCTCTGGCTGTTCACCTGTTCTTGGTGTTCTTGAGCTGTTCTTGCTAGCTCTTGGTTTCTGGTGGACTTACCTAGTGAATTCTGCCGATGATCTAAGGGTTCTGGCGGTGGAAAAGGTTTTATATCACCTTTGCTGTGCTCACATGGTCGACAGCTGAGCCTGGCATGCTTGAGTGACTCACTGTTGTGTGTGTGTGCTGTGCTCCATGCACATAGCCTGGTGAGCAGGCTGTGTGTGTGTGTAACCTGATGCTTTGCATCAGGCCTGAAACTTGGCTATGATATGGATCAGCTCGGCAGCTTGGTCATATCCACTTGATGCAATATTTTTGCTAACCTGCCAAGTGGCATTGCCACTTGGCATAATTTGTGTTTTGCTTAGTTTGTATGCAGGGATCAAAGTGATGATCAAAATGAAGTTCAAGGTCATCAAGCACAAGCATTTCCTGAAGCTTATCTTGTAGTTTAGGAAATTCATTAAATTGTAATCTTCTTTCTTTTTCTTTTTCTATTTTTCCAATTCTTGTAATGTGTTGTAATACTCATTTATTTACATTATGAATAATGTAAAGACAATGTATCTTGTGTGTTAATTAATAAAGCTCAAGGTTTTCTCTAATGAGCTTGTCTTATTGTTTAAATTATTCATAATGTGTGTTGTGTATTATTTACTTGATGAATTTCCTCACAATTCAAATCTTTAGGGTAATTATTTAATATTGGAGTTTGAAATTCAAATTCCACTTTGGTTTGAATTCAACCATGCCACTTAATTTTAGAATTCAATCATGCAACTTAAGTTTGATGCAAACTCTCCCCTCTCTTCTCAAAACCCTAAACTAGTTAAGTGAGGTGCAAGTTTGTCGCACACTCGAAACCCTAACCCTGTAAGGTGTCGAGGGAGAAACTTGTCCCCCTTCGATGCAGTTTTTGTTTAAAAGCGCGAAATTTCCCCAGAATTGTCCATGCAATGCACATCCCTTTCTAAGATCTACCCCTCGATCGTCTCTAAACCTGGGACATTCCATCTAATCTCGTAGGCTTTGGAATCTTCGAGGGTTAGTCTCATGATCTTCATCTCGTTGCTACCATATACTGGATTTGATCTTGGCTTGTTATTCGTTCTTGCGGTAGGAAATTTTTTTTTCTATGCTACGAATCCCAACAGTGGTATCAGAGCCGTTTCTATGCATAGATTGGTTGAGCGAGTAGAACACAATGGTTTTTGTGGGTGTTGATGCTTTTGTTATTTTTAGTTAGTGTACTTTGCATCTTGCGGGATGGTGGGATGAAGTGGCCCGGGCTAACTTTACATGACCGCATTTCATGAGACTTGCTCCACGCTTGACATGCAACTTGTATTGCATAAGTGGCTTTGCGGGTGAGAGTGTCCACTAGTGAAAGTATGATCCCTAGGCCTTGTTCCTAAATACTGCTATCGCTGCTTGTTTACTGTTTTACTGCGTTACTACTGCTGCGTTACTACTGCTTGTTTACTGTCCTGGGCAAAGCACTTTTCTGGTGCCGTTGTTACTGCTACTATTTATTCATACCACCTGTATTTCACTATCTCTTCGCCGAACTAGTACACCTATTAGGTGTGTTGGGGACACAAGAGACTTCTTGCTTTGTGGTTGCAGGGTTGCATGAGAGGGATATCTTTGACCTCTTCCTCCCTGAGTTCGATAAACCTTGGGTGATCCACTTAAGGGAAAACTTGCTGCTGTTCTACAAACCTCTGCTCTTGGAGGCCCAACACTATCTACAAGAATAGAAGCTCCCGTAGACATCAAGCACAATTTCTGGCGCCGTTGCCGGGGAAGAAAGGTAAAAGGCACTCATACTTCGGTTCCAGGTAACAGTACTTTTCTGGCGCCATTGTGTTTGTGCTCGAAGCTATTTCCTTTAGATCCTGCAATTGCATCTTTTTGTTTCTTGTTTACACTAGTTTGGCATAATGGATAACAATGAGCTTCTTATTCTATTTCCTGATTTAAGACATGGATGGTTTGATCCGAAAATTAAAAAACCCATGGAACATGTTAGCATGAATACTTTGAACACCATTGTTGCTAATGATATGGAAAATTCTAAGCTTGGGGAAGTTGGTTTTGATGAGCATGATCTTTTTAGTCCCGCAAGCATTGAGGAGAAAATTTACTTTGATGATACTTTACCTCCTATTTATGATGATTATAATGATAGTAGTCTTTTGTTACCACCTGTTATGGAGGATAAATTTGATTATGATTACAATATACCTCCTATATTTGATGATGAGAATAATAATGATAGCTACTTTGTTGAATTTGCTCCCACTATTACTAATAAAATTGATTATGCTTATGTGGAGAGTAATAATTTTATGCATGAGACTCATGATAAGAATGCTTTATGTGATAGTTATATTGTTGAGTTTGCTCATGATGCCACTGGACATTATTATGAGAGAGGAAAATATGGTTGTATAAATTTTCATGTTACTAAAACACCTCTCTATGTGCTGAAATTTTTGAAGCTATACTTGTTTTATCTTCCTATGCTTGTTACTTTGCTCTTCATGAACTTGTTTATTTAAAAGATTCCTATGCATAGGAAGCATGTTAGACTTAAATGTGTTTTGAATTTGCCTCTTGATGCTCTCTTTTGCTTCAACTATTATTTCTTGCGAGTGTATCATTAAAACTGCTGAGCCCATCTTAATGGCTATAAAGAAAGAACTTCTTGGGAGATAACCCATGTGTTATTTTTCTACAGTACTTTATTTTATATTTGTGTCTTGGAAGTTGTGATTTGTTGTGCCAAGTGAAGCCTCTAATCGAAGGTTGATACTAGATTTGGATTTCTGCGCAGAAACAGATTTCTATCTGTCACGAATCTGTGCTGTTTTCTCTGTAGGTAACTCAGAAAAATATACCAATTTACGTGCGTGTTCCTTAGATATGTACGCAACTTTCATTAGTTTTGAGTTTTCTGATTTGAGCAACGGAAGTATTTGTTAAAAATTCGTCTTTACGGACTGTTCTGTTTTGACAGATTCTGCCTTTTATTTCGCATTGCTTCTTTCGCTGTGTTGGGTGGATTTCTTTGTTCCATTACCTTCCAGTAGCTTTGAGCAATGTCCAGAAGTGTTAAGAATGATTGTGTCACCTCTGAACATGTGAGTTTTTGATTATGTACTAACCCCTCTAATGAAGTTTATGAGAAGTTTGGTGTGAAGGAAGTTTTCAAGGGTCAAGAGAGGAGGATGATATACTATGATCAAGAAGAGTGAAAGCTCTAAGCTTGGGGATGCCCCGGTGGTTCATCCCTGCATATTTCAAGAAGACTCAAGCGTCTAAGCTTGGGGATGCCCAAGGCATCCCCTTCTTCATCGACAAATTATCAGGTTCCTTCTCTTGAAACTATATTTTTATTCGGTCACATCTTATGTGCTTTACTTGGAGCGTCTGTGTGCTTTTATTTTTGTTTGAGTTTGAATAAATTGGATTACATCATGCTTGTGTGGGAGAGAGACACGCTCCGCTGTTGCATATGAACACATGTGTTCTTAGCTTTACTTTTAGTGTTCATGGCGAAGGTTGATTGCTTCGTTCATCATTATATGGTTGGAATCGGAAAATGCTACATGTAGTAATTGGTAAAATGTCTTGGATAATGTGATACTTTGCAATTGTTGTGCTCATGTTTAAACTCTTGCATCATATACTTTGCACCTATTAATGAAGAAATACATAGAGCTTGCTAAAATTTGGTTTGCATAATTGGTCTCTCTAAGGTCTAGATAATTTCTAATATTGAGTTTGAACAACAAGGAAGACGGTGTAAAGTCTTATAATGTTTACAGTATGTATTTTATGTGAGTCTTACTGTACCGGTTCATCCTTGTGTTTGTTTCAAATAACCTTGCTAGCCTAAACCTTGTATCGAGAGGGAATACTTCTCATGCATCCAAAATCCTTGAGCCAACCACTATGCCATTTGTGTCCACCATACCTACCTACTACATGGTATTTTCTGCCATTCCAAGTAAATACTTCATGTGCTACCTTTAAACCTTCAAAATGCTTCTCAATTTGTGTTAATGTTTTATAGCTCATGAGGAAGTATGTGGTGTTTTATCTTTCGATCTTGTCATTAACTTTTGACAGACTTTCATAATGGACTAGTGGCACATCCGCTTATCCAATAATTTTGCAAAAAGAGCTGGCAATGGGGTTCCCAGCCCCGATTAATCAAACTTCATTAATAATTCTCTTCACATGTTTTGCTCTGATTCATCAGTAAGCAACTTAATTTTGCAAATAGACACTCCTCCATGGTATGTGATTGATGGTAGGCACCCGAGGATTCGGTTAGCCATGGCTTGTGTAAGCAAAGGTTGGGGGGAGTGTCACCCATGATAAAAACTAAAGTACATGTGTAAACAAAAGAGAAGAGGGATGATCTATCTTGCTGGTAGAGATAACGTCCTTCATGGGAGCCGCTCTTGAAAGTCTGGTTGATAAGGTAGTTAGAGTACCCATTACCATTCGTTGACAACAACAAACACCTCTCAAAATTTTACTTTTATGCTCTCTATATGATTTCAAAACTTGAAAAGCTTGTTATCACCAGAATTTGACCAAGTCAGAGGTGGGCCGCGATCAAGATGGATTTAAAGAATATACATGGAAGAAATACGTGAATCGGCCTATTATGCACACTATTTGGGCTAACGTGCCCGTGTATCTGTAATTTAGTAGATCGCATCTTAGATAGAGTTTTACCCGTGCGCGGTTAGGTGCACGCCTAAATTAGAAAGTCCCCTGGACTATAAATATGTATCTAGGGTTTATGGAATAAACAACAACCAACGTTCAACCAACAAATCAATCTCGGCGCATCGCCAACTCCTTCGTCTCGAGGGTTTTCTACCGGTAAGCAACATGCTGCCTAGATCGCATCTTGCGATCTAGGCAGCACAAGCTCCACGTTGTTCATGCGTTGCTCGTACTGAAGCCTTGTTGATGGCGAGCAACGTAGTTATCATAGATGTGTTAGGGTTAGCATAGTTCTTCATGTAACATGCTATCGTAGTGCAACCCTTGCATGTCTAGACGCCCTTACACCTATCTTAGGTGTAGGGGCGGCACCCCGCTTGATCACTATTTAGTAGATCTGATCCGTTACGGTTGCTCCTTGTTCATCAAGGATTAGTTTAATATCTGCAATAGTTAGGCCTTACAAGGGGCTGGAGGATCCAGCGGCACGTAGGGTGTCGTTTGCTAGTCCTAGACAGGATGTTCCGGGGATCAACCTCGTGTTGGTTTTTAGGCCTTGTCTAGGATCGGCTTACGATCACCGTGCGTGGCCGCGAGGCCCAATCCTGAGTAGGATGATCCGATTATGCGGTGAAAACCCTAAATCGTCGTAGATCTCATTAGCTTTATCTTGATCAAGCAGGACCACCATATATTCGTGCACCTCGTACGAATCATGGGTGGATCGGCTCCCTGAGCCGATTCACAGGATAACCTGAGAGCCGATCGAGGCTCGTATTTAATGTTTACGTGTATGCCATGCAGGAAACTAAGCGAGGCATCTCCATCACCTTCCTGACCAGGTATAGGTCAGGTGGCACGCCCTTGCATCAGCATCGGACGTGTGACCAGAAGGCTTTGCGGGCCGTCGCTCGGAGGGACCTCGGCCAGCCGCAGCCCTAGGTTGTTCCCGGCTCTACGGTGTTGCCCGTCGCTGCCCGCCGGTGGGTTTCTGACGTCAACACATTCTGGCACGCCCGGTGGGACAAGCTTCTACATCAACCACATCGCCATCTACATCTGAGATGGCGGACGGCACGCCAGTCACATACGGGGATCTGACCGACGAGCTCAAGAAGAAGTATGACGAGATCAAAGTCATCCTCGAAGCCGACCTCATCGGCTCTTTCCACAGGACCCGTTCACATGGCATCAGGTGGAAGGGGTTCTCGCCTAACGGTGCACTAGATGGGATAGACCTCTCTGCCCCGTCGGAGGAACGCACCAGGTCCCTGCGCCAGGAGATCAACTACTTGGTGGCTCACTCGCTACACCGCCACTCTGAAAACCTGGTAAACACGTTGGAGCGTGTCGCTCTTCGCGTGATCCAGGAGATCATGAGGCACCAGTACTCGCCGTCAGGACCAGCTCTCGGGACACATCAAGGAGAGTTGCCACTCCAGTCCCGTCCACCGCTGCCATTTGCGTTGGCAGCACCGGAGGTGCCGGCTTCACCGGCATTCGTCGTCTACAAGATCGGTGGTGACCCTAGTGACTACCAGTTCTTGCCTGAGGCGCCTAAGGAGATCCCTCACGGGTACACGTGCACGTATGTGCCAGATTGTGGTAACTGGGCACTCACAAACCAGGCCACAACATCAGGGACTTCTGGGAAAACAGGAGGGACGTCAGCGACAGAGCTTGAGAAGCAGACGTGGCTAACTAAGTACGCCACCCCGACGAACCTCCAGAGCTCAGCTCCTGCAGTTGGCTCAGAGCTGGAAAAGCAAACATGGCTGGCTAAGTACGCCACCCCGGCGAATCTTCAGAGTTCAACTCCTGCAGCCAAGACAAACGGATCAGATCAGTACCATACTGAGAGACCAGTTCGGCATGGTGCCGAAAAGGAGGGCCATCGGCTATTCCAAGCCGTACCCCGACGACTACGAGATGATCCCGCTGCCACCTAAATATCGGCTCCCTGATTTCTCCAAATTCAGTGGATCAGATGGTTCCAGCTCCATCGAGCACGTAGGCCGATATTTGGCACAACTAGGACCGGCTTCAGTGTCGGATCAACTACGCGTGAGGCTCTTCTCACAGTCCCTCACGGGATTGGCTTTCAGATGGTACACCTCGTTGCCACCAGACTCCATCCGGACTTGGAAGCAGTTGGAAGAGCAGTTCCAGATGCAGTACCATTCAGAAGCTTCCGAGTCCGGCATTGCCGATCTAGCACAATTACGTCAGAAGCGTGGAGAAACAGTGACAGAATACATCCAGCGCTTCAGGAATCTTAGGAACCGATGTTATTCGGTTCGTATAACTGAAAAAGAAGCAGTCGAGTTGGCAGTAGCAGGCCTTGCAACACCGCTCAAGGACATGGCCTCCCAAGCAGATTATCCCTCATTGGCGCACATGGTTCAGAAACTGTCAGCATATGAACAGCGCCAACCGGACCTGTACCAGGACAAATTCAAGCGTGCAGTAGTCCTGGTCGATGCAGAGGAAGACGAAGTTTCTGCGGGAGATCAAGAGGTAGCAGTGGCTGAATGGACTCGGGGAGGAACCCCCGTGTCCTGCAAATGGGTAAAGCCACCAGGCCCGCCCAGGGGATTTGATTTTGACGTGACCAAGACTGAGCAAATCTTCGACCTCCTGCTCAAGGAGAAGCAGTTGACGATTCCTGAAGGTCTCAAATTCCCCACGGTGCAAGAGCTGAACGGAAAGCCATACTGCAAATGGCATAACTCGCTCTCCCATGCCACCAACGACTGCAGGGTATGGCGTCAGCACATCCAAGCGGCGATAGAAAAAGGGCGTCTGATTTTCAACCAGTACGCCATGAAGGTCGACACCCAGCCCTTTCCCGCCGTTAACATGGTAGACTGCACTTACCCTGGAGGTTGCCAGCCAGGATCCTCGTTCAGCATCAACATGGTAGGACCTGGGCACCACTCTGGCAAAGATGTAGACGAGGGCAGCTGCTCTCGTAGCAAAGACACAGAGGAGGCCGCTCCACGTGATCGGCTCCGTCATGATGGCAAGCGCTACGTCACAGAGGGAGAGGTGAAGAACATGAGATATCAGCGACCCCTCTCTGATCACCTCCTCAACAAATATGTGAGTCAGTATGACCAACGCCGACGGTCCAGCTATGATGATGAAGGAGATCGTCTGGCTAGAGAAGCCAGAAGATAGCGTCGGCATGATCGCGATGAGGAGAAGTACGAGCGCCGTGCCAAAGAAAAATCAAGGGAGCAAGACGACAACATTAGGCACTGGGACTGCCCCTTCTTCAGACACTGCTGGGATTCAGGAATGAGCCGATTGCCTACAATCGGCAATTGCCCAGAATGCAACCAGAAGAAGAAGGAGGCAGCCAACGTGTCTGTGTTCCAACGCTTAGGGCCTCTCCCGCCTCAGAGCAAACGTGCTGAGTCCCCTCGATTGGAAGATCTCAAGGATTCCGAAGACGAGGGAGAAGAAGAAGAAGACAGGTACCACCGTCCAAGGTGGTGCCCTGATGGACTCAGCCGTTCCCAGAAGCGCAGGGTTCAGCGATTGCGCGGCTTGGAGAAAGCCGAAAGGTTATACTTGCATACGCTAAGGAAGGCGCGACCTGATCTGGCTGCAAAAGTTCAGCGAACCCTGGATGAAGAGGGTCGACCACAGAGAATGGAGTGGCACCCCAAGCAAAGGAAAGCCGATGACGAGACATCGGCTGACACAAACATGGTGGGAGTTATTGCTCCAGGATTACACGAGGCACCCGTTTTTGACGATTGCGAGCGCATCGAAGGGACAAAGGATGGGGTTAGGCTGGTTTTATCCACCGGCTCGACCATGTAGCAATATCAGACGGATGAGAAAACATGGCAAGGCCAATCCTTGGGATTGGCCCCAGAGATATATGGAGGGACATTGCAAAAACCTTCATTCAGCGCTTCAATCAATATGGAGGCCGATTCCAGTAATCGGCCAAAATTTATCCTCACCACATGATCTGCTGGTGTTCAACATCGATCTACTGGGCCGTGGTTTTACGTCGGTTGATGAGTTAGGAAGAAGCGGGACATTGGTCCTACCGGAGCCGACGTGCAAATACAAGAGCCTAAGTTAATTACAGAGCCGATATCTGCAGTTCCCTGACAGATTCGGCTCGGGGGGGCACCTAATCAGATGAACATGTGCAGTAAACATGTGTGCAGTAAAATACTGGGGGCCGATAGGAAAAAATCGGCCAGTAAAAAAATTTCCGATGCACAGCCATCGACTCTAGCATAACCACGCAGGACCTGCTGGCTACGTGTTCGAAGCACGAATCTTCACCAAGTCCAGTCCAGCTGTGGGGCCTTCTGCTTCATCGAGAGAGTAAAACAATGAAACCTTCCTCAGCTGCCTGGGGCCAATTCTGGTGCCTGAACCTTCTTATTGAGGATTTTCAACCCTTGGTGCTAGTTCAGCAAGGCTGTCAGAAGAGATATATCGGCGTTCAAGGGAAGGAAGGTGGTCGGTTTTGGTGCGTCCTCACCGACGTTCTCGCCTTGAGTAAGGCTCGGGGGGCAGCAGGCCTGGTAGATGCTCTGTTCAGGAGCCGATTGGGGTACCATCGGCTAAACCTTCGTTGCAACCTTCTTCACAAAATGATGAGTGTTTGAAGAAGACCATTGGGTCTGGTTGGAAGAATTCAAAGGCTTTCCTGAGGACTCTACGTTGCCCACCAGATCTCAGGATCATCAGTGAAGAATTGAAGGATGGTGTGAAGTTTCCAGTGGCTGTCAATGGACAGCACCTTAAGAAGTACTTCCCAAGCATGTGGGATGATGGACAGTAAAATGTGGAGGCCGATGCACGAAATCGGCCAGTAAAAAGTTTTTTGAAACAGCCGATGCACAGACATCGACTTTAGAGTTGCAAAATGTTGTGGTCAGATATCAAGTTACAGTCTGAATGCGAGGAGTGTTTGCCTGGATATCTGTCTGATTTGGGATTTGAGTTCGGCCTTATGGGCGTGTGAGGGTGAAAAGCCGATACGTTGCTATCGGTTCTTGGTGCGTTGACTTGTTTTGGCAGTCGGAAGATTTGAAATTGAACAAATGGAGAATCACATTGGAAGAACGATTTTCATTGATTCGAAGAGGGATTTTTACAAGAAAGAGCCGATGGCTCTCAAAAGATCATCCGATGCCTAATGCACTACTACTACTAGCCCTATGCTACTCCCTGATCTAAGGGCCGTCGCTGCCCTCGTCGTCGTCATCGTAGCTGCCGTCGGCGCTGCTACCAGCGGGCTCCTCGTCGATGCTGATGAAGCCGCCGGCAGGGGCTTCATCCTCCTCGTCGTCATCGTCGTCGTCGTCATCCGACCAGGCCCAGCCACGGAAGCGCTTGGCCGGCGGGTATCCCGCGGAGGAGGAGTCGTCCTCCGACTCCTCCGCCTCTTCTTCCTCCTCGTCGGAGGAGAGGACTGCCTCCCATGGGAAGAGGTCGTCGTCGCTCGCCGGTACCAGCTCCCCGTCGACGAGGAACTGGAGGTCCTCCTCCCCATCGGTGAGGGGTTCGTCGTCTTCCGATTCAATGGAGAAATCCCAGTCCCACGCGTCCCAATACTCTGGGGCGCGGGCCTCGTAGATGGCCATCAGATTGACCTCCTGCTCGAGCTCGCTGGAGGAGGAGGACTGGAAGGACAGGCTGGAGGAGGAAGAGGAATCCATGGCGGCTGAGAAGGGTTTTTTGTTTGCCGATAGCTACTGCGGAGCAGGAGGATGAAGAAGCAAACCGCTCGACGCGGTTAAAAATAAAGGGGACGGGGAAATTTAATGCTGTGGTGATTTCCGAGGAGGTGGTGCCAAAACTGTCGAATCGTGCAGAGAAGTTGAGAAGGCAAGGTGTCATGATGAAAGATACTGCGACGGTTCTGCTCTGCCACGACATGACCCGACGGAGGAAAAGCAGAATGATTTTGGAATTATCAATTCCAAAACCAGGGGGGCATGTGTTATCACCAGAATTTGACCAAGTCAGAGGTGGGCCGCGATCAAGATGGATTTAAAGAATATACATGGAAGAAATACGTGAATCGGCCTATTATGCACACTATTTGGGCTAACGTGCCCGTGTATCTGTAATTTAGTAGATCGCATCTTAGATAGAGTTTTACCCGTGCGCGGTTAGGTGCACGCCTAAATTAGAAAGTCCCCTGGACTATAAATATGTATCTAGGGTTTATGGAATAAACAACAACCAACGTTCAACCAACAAATCAATCTCGGCGCATCGCCAACTCCTTCGTCTCGAGGGTTTTCTACCGGTAAGCAACATGCTGCCTAGATCGCATCTTGCGATCTAGGCAGCACAAGCTCCACGTTGTTCATGCGTTGCTCGTACTGAAGCCTTGTTGATGGCGAGCAACGTAGTTATCATAGATGTGTTAGGGTTAGCATAGTTCTTCATGTAACATGCTATCGTAGTGCAACCCTTGCATGTCTAGACGCCCTTACACCTATCTTAGGTGTAGGGGCGGCACCCCGCTTGATCACTATTTAGTAGATCTGATCCGTTACGGTTGCTCCTTGTTCATCAAGGATTAGTTTAATATCTGCAATAGTTAGGCCTTACAAGGGGCTGGAGGATCCAGCGGCACGTAGGGTGTCGTTTGCTAGTCCTAGACAGGATGTTCCGGGGATCAACCTCGTGTTGGTTTTTAGGCCTTGTCTAGGATCGGCTTACGATCACCGTGCGTGGCCGCGAGGCCCAATCCTGAGTAGGATGATCCGATTATGCGGTGAAAACCCTAAATCGTCGTAGATCTCATTAGCTTTATCTTGATCAAGCAGGACCACCATATATTCGTGCACCTCGTACGAATCATGGGTGGATCGGCTCCCTGAGCCGATTCACAGGATAACCTGAGAGCCGATCGAGGCTCGTATTTAATGTTTACGTGTATGCCATGCAGGAAACTAAGCGAGGCATCTCCATCACCTTCCTGACCAGGTATAGGTCAGGTGGCACGCCCTTGCATCAGCATCGGACGTGTGACCAGAAGGCTTTGCGGGCCGTCGCTCGGAGGGACCTCGGCCAGCCGCAGCCCTAGGTTGTTCCCGGCTCTACGGTGTTGCCCGTCGCTGCCCGCCGGTGGGTTTCTGACGTCAACAAAGCTCTAGCACACGATTTATCCCTGCTTCCCTCTGCGAAGGGCCTTTCTTTTACTTTTATTGTTGAGTCAGTTCACCTATCTCTCTCCACCTTAGAAGCAAACACTTGTGTGAA
Source organism: Lolium perenne (assembly GCF_019359855.2). NCBI lineage: Eukaryota > Viridiplantae > Streptophyta > Magnoliopsida > Poales > Poaceae > Lolium > Lolium perenne. The sequence goes on along the minus strand of NC_067248.2, from coordinate 189,690,682 downwards.
CTGTGCATTGATTCCTACATACTTGCATATTGCACTTGTTATATTGCTTTGCATTGACAACTATCCATGAGATATACATGTTACAAGTCGAAAGCAACCGCTGAAACTTCATCTTCCTTTATGTTGCTTCAATACCTTTAATTTGAATTTATTGCTTTATGAGTTAACTCTTATGCAAGACTTATTGATGCTTGTCTTTAAGTACTATTCATGAAAAGTCTTTGCTATATGGTTCAATTGTTTACTCATGTCATTTACTTTGTTTTGATCGCTGCATTCATTACATATGCTTACAATAGTATGATTAAGATTATGTTGGTAGCATGTCACTTCAGAAATTATCTTTGTTATCGTTTACCTACTCGGGACGAGCAGGAACTAAGCTTGAGGATGCTTATACGTCTCCGACGTATCGATAATTTCTTATGTTCCATGCTACTTTATTGATGATATCTACATGTTTTATGCATACTTTATGTCATATTTATGCATTTTCTGGAACTAACCTATTGACGAGATGCCGCAGTGCCAGTTCCTGTTTTCTGCTGTTTTTGGTTTCAGAAATCCTAGTAAGGAAATATTCTCGGAATTGGACGAAATCAACGCCCAGCATCTTAGAATCCCCGGGAGCTTCCAGAACACCCGAGAGCCGCCAGAGGAGGGCCTTGTGGGCCCCACACATGCAGGTGGCGCGGCCCAGGCCCTGGCCGCGCCACCCTATGGTGTGGTGGCCCCACAAGCCCTCTGACGCCTCCCTTCCGCCTAAAGAAATTAGGTAACTCAGAAAAATATGCCAATTTACGTGCGTGTTCCTCAGATATGTATGCAACTTTCATTAGTTTTGAGTTTTCTGATTTGAGCAACGGAAGTATTTGTTAAAAATTCGTCTTTACGGACTGTTCTGTTTTGACAGATTCTGCCTTTTATTTCGCATTGCTTCTTTCGCTGTGTTGGGTGGATTTCTTTGTTCCATTACCTTCCAGTAGCTTTGAGCAATGTCCAGAAGTGTTAAGAATGATTGTGTCACCTCTGAACATGTGAGTTTTTGATTATGTACTAACCCCTCTAATGAAGTTTATGAGAAGTTTGGTGTGAAGGAAGTTTTCAAGGGTCAAGAGAGGAGGATGATATACTATGATCAAGAAGAGTGAAAGCTCTAAGCTTGGGGATGCCCCGGTGGTTCATCCCTGCATATTTCAAGAAGACTCAAGCGTCTAAGCTTGGGGATGCCCAAGGCATCCCCTTCTTCATCGACAAATTATCAGGTTCCTTCTCTTGAAACTATATTTTTATTCGGTCACATCTTATGTGCTTTACTTGGAGCGTCTGTGTGCTTTTATTTTTGTTTGAGTTTGAATAAATTGGATTACATCATGCTTGTGTGGGAGAGAGACACGCTCCGCTGTTGCATATGAACACATGTGTTCTTAGCTTTACTTTTAGTGTTCATGGCGAAGGTTGATTGCTTCGTTCATCATTATATGGTTGGAATCGGAAAATGCTACATGTAGTAATTGGTAAAATGTCTTGGATAATGTGATACTTTGCAATTGTTGTGCTCATGTTTAAACTCTTGCATCATATACTTTGCACCTATTAATGAAGAAATACATAGAGCTTGCTAAAATTTGGTTTGCATAATTGGTCTCTCTAAGGTCTAGATAATTTCTAATATTGAGTTTGAACAACAAGGAAGACGGTGTAAAGTCTTATAATGTTTACAATATGTCTTTTATGTGAGTCTTACTGTACCGGTTCATCCTTGTGTTTGTTTCAAATAACCTTGCTAGCCTAAACCTTGTATCGAGAGGGAATACTTCTCATGCATCCAAAATCCTTGAGCCAACCACTATGCCATTTGTGTCCACCATACCTACCTACTACATGGTATTTTCTGCCATTCCAAGTAAATACTTCATGTGCTACCTTTAAACCTTCAAAATGCTTCTCAATTTGTGTTAATGTTTTATAGCTCATGAGGAAGTATGTGGTGTTTTATCTTTCGATCTTGTCATTTACTTTTGACAGACTTTCATAATGGACTAGTGGCACATCCGCTTATCCAATAATTTTGAAAAAAGAGCTGGCAATGGGGTTCCCAGCCCTGATTAATCAAACTTCATTAATAATTCTCTTCACATGTTTTGCTCTGATTCATCAGTAAGCAACTTAATTTTGCAAATAGACACTCCTCCATGGTATGTGATTGATGGTAGGCACCCGAGGATTCGGTTAGCCATGGCTTGTGTAAGCAAAGGTTGGGGGGAGTGTCACCCATGATAAAAACTAAAGTACATGTGTAAACAAAAGAGAAGAGGGATGATCTACCTTGCTGGTAGAGATAACGTCCTTCATGGGAGCCGCTCTTGAAAGTCTGGTTGATAAGGTAGTTAGAGTACCCATTACCATTCGTTGACAACAACAAACACCTCTCAAAATTTTACTTTTATGCTCTCTATATGATTTCAAAACTTGAAAAGCTCTAGCACACGATTTATCCCTGCTTCCCTCTGCGAAGAGCCTTTCTTTTACTTTTATTGTTGAGTCAGTTCACCTATCTCTCTCCACCTTAGAAGCAAACACTTGTGTGAACTGTGCATTGATTCCTACATACTTGCATATTGCACTTGTTATATTGCTTTGCATTGACAACTATCCATGAGATATACATGTTACAAGTCGAAAGCAACCGCTGAAACTTCATCTTCCTTTATGTTGCTTCAATACCTTTACTTTGAATTTATTGCTTTATGAGTTAACTCTTATGCAAGACTTATTGATGCTTGTCTTTAAGTACTATTCATGAAAAGTCTTTGCTATATGGTTCAATTGTTTACTCATGTCATTTACTTTGTTTTGATCGATGCATTCATTACATATGCTTACAATAGTATGATTAAGATTATGTTGGTAGCATGTCACTTCAGAAATTATCTTTGTTATCGTTTACCTACTCGGGACGAGCAGGAACTAAGCTTGGGGATGCTTATACGTCTCCGACGTATCGATAATTTCTTATGTTTCATGCTACTTTATTGATGATATCTACATGTTTTATGCATACTTTATGTCATATTTATGCATTTTCTGGAACTAACCTATTGACGAGATGCCGCAGTGCCAGTTCCTGTTTTCTGCTGTTTTTGGTTTCAGAAATCCTAGTAAGGAAATATTCTCGGAATTGGCCGAAATCAACGCCCAGCATCTTAGAATCCCCGGGAGCTTCCAGAACACCCGAGAGCCGCCAGAGGAGGGCCTTGTGGGCCCCACACATGCAGGTGGCGCGGCCCAGGCCCTGGCCTGGGCCGCCCTATGGTGTGGTGGCCCCACAAGCCCTCTGACGCCTCCCTTCCGCCTATTTAAAGCCTCCGTCGCGAAAACCCTGATACGTTCGACGAAACCCACAGAAACCTTCTGTAGCCGCCGCCATCGCGAATCCAAGATCTGGGGGACAGGAGTCTCTGTTCCAGCACGCTGCCGGAGTAGGGAAGTGCCCCCGGAAGGCTTCTCCATCGACACCGCTGCAATCTCCACCGCCATCTTCATCACCACTGCTGCTCCCATGAGGAGGGAGTAGTTCTCCATCGAGGCTAAGGGCTGTACCGGTAGCTATGTGGTTCATCTCTCTCCTATGTACTTCAATACAATAATCTCATGAGCTGCCTTACATGATTGAGATTCATATGATGATGCTTGTAATCTAGATGTCATTATGCTAGTCAAGTGAATTTTACTTATGTGATCTCCGGAGACTCCTTGTCCCACGTGTGTAAAGGTGACAGTGTGTGCACCGTGTGGGTCTCTTAGGCTATATTTCACAGAATACTTATTCACTGTTATGAAGAGCATAGTGAAGTGCTTATTTATATCTCTTTATGATTGCAATGTGTTTTGTATCACAATTTATCTATGTGCTACTCTAGCAATGTTATTAAAGTAGTTTTATTCCTCCTACACGGTGTAATGGTGACAGTGTGTGCATCCGTGTTAGTACTTGGCGTATGCTATGATTATGATCTCTTGTAGATTATGAAGTTAACTATTGCTATGATGGTATTGATGTGATCTATTCCTCCTACATAGTGTGAAGGTGACAGTGTGCATACTATGTTAGTACTTGGTTTAGTCGAATTGATCTTTCATGCACGCTAAGGTTATTTAAATATGAACATTGAATTGTGGAGCTTGTTAACTCCGGCATTGAGGATTCGTGTAATCCTACGCAATGTGTTCATCATCCAACAAGAGTGTAGAGTATGCATTTATCTATTCTGTTATGTGATCAATGTTGAGAGTGTCCACTAGTGAAAGTATGATCCCTAGGCCTTGTTCCAAAATACTGCTATCGCTGCTTGTTTACTGTTTTACTGCGTTATTACTGCTGCGTTACTACTGCTTGTTTACTGTCCTGGGCAAAGCACTTTTCTGGTGTCGTTGTTACTGCTACTATTTATTCATACCACCTGTATTTCACTATCTCTTCGTCGAACTAGTACACCTATTAGGTGTGTTGGGGACACAAGAGACTTCTTGCTTTGTGGTTGCAGGGTTGCATGAGAGGGATATCTTTGACCTCTTCCTCCCTGAGTTCGATAAACCTTGGGTGATCCACTTAAGGGAACACTTGCTGCTGTTCTACAAACCTCTGCTCTTGGAGGCCCAACACTGTCTACAAGAATAGAATCTCCCGTAGACATCAATCTACTACATCCGCTGCCCACTGGAACGTGGAGAAGGACGTCGTCATCAACACCGAACGTGTGACCGAGTATGGAGGTGCTGCCCGATTGTGGCACCGTCAAGATCTTCTACGCGCTTTTGAAAGCGGCAAGTGATCGACTACATCAACAACGAGATCTAATCTCGTAGGCTTTGGAATCTTCGAGGGTTAGTCTCATGATCTTCATCTCGTTGCTACCATCTACTGGATTAGATCTTGGCTTGTTATTCGTTCTTGCGGTAGGAAATTTTTTTTCTATGCTACGAATCCCAACAGTGGTATCAGAGCCGTTTCTATGCATAGATTGGTTGAGCGAGTAGAACACAATGGTTTTTGTGGGCGTTGATGCTTTTGTTATTTTTAGTTAGTGTACTTTGCATCTTGCGGGATGGTGGGATGAAGTGGCCCGGGCTAACTTTACATGACCGCATTTCATGAGACTTGCTCCACGCTTGACATGCAACTTGTATTGCATAAGTGGCTTTGCGAGTGTCTGTCTCTCCCACCATAGTGAAGATTCAATCTAATCTTTCTATTGACAACACTAGTATCACCGTTGTGGTTCATGTTCGTAGGTAGATTGGATCTCACTCGAAAACCCTAAACCACGTAAAATATGCAAACCAAATTAGAGGCGTCTAACTTGTTTTTGCAGGGTTTGGTGATGTGATATGGCCATGATGTGATGATGAATATGTATGAGATGATCATTATTGTATTGTGGCAACCGGCAGGAGCCTTATGGTTGTCTTTTTATTTCATGTTGTAGTACTATTTCAAAGTAGTTATAATAGTTGCTACATGTGGTGAACAACCATGATGACGGCGCCATGGACCTTGACGCTACGTCGACGATGATGGAGATCATGCCCGTTGATGATGGAGACCATATCCGTGCTTTGGATATGAAGATCAAAGGCGCAAAGACTAAAGGGCCATATCATATCACATTATGAATTGCATGTGATGTTAATCCTTTTATGCATCTTATATTGCTTAGATCGCGACGGTAGCATTATAAGATGATCCCTCACATTAATATCAAGATAATAAAGTGTTCTCCCCTCGTATGCACCGTTGCTACAGTTCGTCATTTTGAAGCATCTTGTGATGATCGGATGTGATAGATTCTACGTTCACATACAACGGGTGTAAGCCATGTTGCACACGTGGAAATACTTGGGTTTGCTTGATGAGCCTAGCATGTACAGACATGGCCTCGGAACACAGGAAACCGAAAGGTGAACACGAGTCATATGGACGATATGATCAACATGTTGATGTTCACCATTGAAGCTACATCATCTCACGTGATGATCGGTTTTGGTGTAGTGGATATGGATCGTGTGCCACTAAACAACTATGAGGGATGTTGTATTAAGTGGAAGTTCATTAGTAACTAGATTAAAACATCAACTAATTATCATGAACATAGTCTGAATAGTATTTTGAATTAAATTTGTAGAATTGGCATCCGTTATCTACCATGCGCTAGTCTTGTAATTGAGATACAAATACTGTTAAGTCTGACAAGAAACTTTACGGACTGGTACCGTATTGTTAAAGAATCAAGAAATGATTATTGCAAACTTTTAGTAAACCTCATATTGCTGATTCAAAGAAAAATGGTTTCAATTAGTACCTAAAATCATCTTGTCTCCGTGAAACTTGAAGTTCAAATCCATTTGAAAAGTAAGGAGCTGAAAATTTTGTTTTCAGAAATAAGCGAGGTATGAGATATATGTGATATCTAAGACCTTAGTGCAAGATGATAGAATATAATTTAGTGAGACTACATAAACTCATAAGTTCTATGGGAATGTACGAAGGTTGAAGACGCTAGGCGTCCCAATTCTCCAACTAGTTGGGCACTAACGATATTCGCATATCCATGAAGTGATCGTCCTTAGTATGCACCGTTGCTAAGACTCGTCGTTTCGAAGCATCACGTCATGATCGGGTGTTATAGATTCTACGTGTGCATACAACGGGTGCAAGCCAAATTTGCACATGTGAATACTGAGTTTAAACTTTACGAGCCTAGCATGTAAAGACATGGTCTCGGAAAGTCGTCATGATTTGATGGATAAAATTATGAGTGAAATTGTTCATCACATTACAAAGTTACTAATAGTGAAATTTGAAACACTTGTCATATGATGATCAACTTCAAAGTAAGAACCTCAAGGTTATTAGTATTTGACCAATGAACCTAGAAGTTATTAAAGGTGAAGTGTTTTCTGAAAATGAGGAAAGCTAAAAGAGAAACTACAAAAGATTTTGGCAGAAAGAAAGAAAAGAATAGAAAGTCTAGCTCAGGTGTATGTAGATGATACACATGTTATGAATGTATTCCTTGTTTGGTCACACAATGAAATTCTTGGGTATTTGTACCATATTGGTTGGTATGAGGTGTCATTAAAAACATTGCAATACAAGAATGCAATGGCCTACGTGATTGACAAGGATTATGGTAGGAATGCACGTCTGGAACAAAATAAAGTGTTATTGTGTTCGTCGTTGGCATTCAACCTAGCCCTTCAGATTTACAATAAAGAACTTTATAACTGTTGTTTTGTTCTAGTCAAATGAAAACAATGAGTTGTTCAAATTATGACAGTATTCCATGTACGATGGATAAGTTATTATAAATCTTTATGGTGAAGCAAACATGCATAACACTGACGCTAAAATGCCATAAGGCAAATGATGTGAATTCCACTCATTTGTGGAACCGCCATTTAGGTCATGTTAGAAAGGAACGCATGAAGGAACTCCATGCAAATGGATTTTTGTAGTCATTTGATTTTTGAATCGTTTGGCGCTTGCAAATCTCTTCTAAAGAGAATGACTGAAATACCGTTCATAGGCCCAGAGTTGAACGGGCAACTAACTTAATGGAAACATACATGATGATGTATGTGGTTCACTGGGCATAGTTGTGTGCGGGAGATTCTTCTACTTCATGAAAACTTCCAACAATGAAGTGTATATATAAGGTTATATTTATTCAGTTAGGAAGAAGTTTGAAACATTTGAATAGATTCAAATAAATTTCAGCATTAGTGGAAACCATCGTAATAGAAAAGTCAAATATCTATGATTGGATCATGGTGGAAATATTTGAATTACGAGTTTTAGCGAACATCTAAGAGAGTTATGAAATTGTTCTACTACTCACGTTTCTTGGAGTATCATAGTGATGATGGAGTATCCGAGAGACGTATCCAAACCTTGTTGGATTAATGATGAGATAAAATAAAATGACACCATTATATTTTTGTGGATTATGCTTTAGAGACTACCGCTTTTACACTGAATAGAGCATCATCATAATCCGTTGAAATAACACCATACGAGTTATGGCATGGGTATAAACCCTAATAGTCCTTTCTTAAATTTTGGTATGCATAGCATAAGTAAATAAGTTTACAACCAAAATCGGATGAATGTCTTTGTTGGTTATCCAAGAGAATTGATTGGGAATTCTTTCCACTATGGAGACAAAGACAAAAGTGTTTGTCGATGTTTCTTACTTATTTCCAAGAAATTGTTTCTAGCGAAGTATTTGAGTGGGAGGATAATGGAACTTGATAAGGTTTATGAACCTGAGCATGATGATCAGAGTAGCGCAGCATCGGAAATGGTTCCGGAAGCGGCCACGAAGATCATAGCTCCCATGTCTACAAAGAGTTATAGTCATGGAGATCGAAGTACCCATTGAACCTTGTAGGTATGGTTTACTTTGTGATAAAATAAATTATTTGTGGACAAAGGATTGATTGAACAATAATGAACCAACTACGTACAAAGAAGTTATGATGGACCCTAACTCCGTTAAAATGGCTAAGCGCCATTAAATCCAAGATAGGTGAATACGTTTTGAAAGTAAATGGATCTATAAAATTGATGGACTTGGATGCAATATCCTTGAAGAATCTCGACTTGTCGAAAAGTTGTTTACGACAAAGTTCAAAGAGTTGACTACGATAAGATTAGATCTTCCGTAGAAATGCCTATAGTCTATATGGATTATTCTTGTAGCCACTACATGTTTCTTTTATGAGATATGTTAGTAGGATGGCAGAAATACATACCTCCAGAAGTGTGTATTAAGGATGTATACTAGATACAACCAAGAGTTTTGCTGGTCCGTGAAATACTAGATAGGTATACAAACTTCAATTGGATGAAGTGAGTATCGTGGAGTTGGAATCTTCACCGGATGAAATAGTCAAAGAGTTTTTGATTTCATCAGAAACGATGAAGATGCTTGCATTTGCAAGAAATTAAGTGGGAGCGCTGAGACATAGTTATAACATTATATGTGGATGACATATCATTGATTATAAATGATGTAATTATATACTTGATGAGATTAAAAGGTTTCATTGAGAATTAACTTCAATGAAAAGATATGGACTGAAACATATTTAGTGTCAAGATCTATGAAGATAGATTGAAACAAATAATAAGTTTAAGTTAAAGTACATAGATTGAATATTGAAGTAGTTCAATATAAAAATATTAAGAAGGTGTTCTTTTCCATGTGAAGTTTTAACAAGACTTGAGTGTATTTGACACTCGATGAGTATAAACAGATGAGTGATTTTAGATCACGAATAATATGTACAAAATCAGATGTCCTGTGCTCTAAAGTGTTATGAGCACATACCAGAATGATTCATGTAATGATCACATTAAGAATATCCCTAAGTGTTTTTAGAAGAACCAAGGATATATAGTTTTGTATGGGGTAATGACAAACAAATCGTTGTAAGGTGTTGCACCGATATTAGTTTGGTCACATATAAAATCTCAATTAGGCTAAGTGTTGATTAAAAGGTAGCACAATGAGCTAGAAGAAATCTATGCTAGATTTAGATGAGTTCTAAATATTGTGATGGATTCAACAAACGAAGGCAGAGTATGTCATTATTTTGACAATGACTGAAGAGTTTTAAGTCGAGGAGTTATTTGAGAACTTGGTATAGTTCCGATAGTGTCAGAACTTTGAAGCTATATTGTGTGTGATAATATTAGTGAAATATTTCAGACCGCGGAATTAAGGTTCCACCAGAAGACTGAACATATATGATTAATGCCGACTCATTTGGAAAATAGTGATGAGTTGAGACGGAAATGAATTGCAAAATACATACGTTTCTGAGCGTGTCAGATCCGTTGACTGAAACCTCTCCCGACAGCAAAACATGATAAGCACCAGAAGGCCAAGGTGTTATATCTTTACAAATATAAACTAGATTATTGACTCTAGTGCAAGTGGGAGACTATTGGAGATATGCCCGAGAGGCAATAATAAAATATTTATTGTTATATCTTAGTGTTCATGATAAATGTTTACACTCCATGCTATAATTGTATTAACCGGAAACATTGATACATGTGTGTTGTGTAAACAACTAGAGTCCCTAGTAAGCCTCTCATTTAACTAGCTTGTTGATTAATATATGATCATGGTTTCCTGATCATGAACATAGGATGTTATTAATAACAAGACCATATCATTAGGTGAATGATGTGATGGACACACCCATAGTAAGCATAGCATGAGATCAAGTCATTAAGTTGAACTTGCTATAAGCTTTCGATACATAGTTACCTAGTCCTTCGACCATGAGATCATGTAAATCACTTACACCGGAAGGATGCTTTGATTACATCAAACGCCATTGCGTAAATGGGTGGTTATAAAGATGGGATTAAGTATTCGGAAAGTGTGAGTTGAGGCATATGGATCAAGAGTGGGATTTGTCCATCCCGATGATGGATAGATATACTCTAGACCCTCATGGTGGAATGTCGTCTGCTTGGCTTGCAAGCATGTGACTAGGTCACAAGAGATGACATACTACAGTACGAGTAAAGAGTACTTGCCGGTAACGAGGTTGAACTAGGTATGGACATACTGATGATCGAACCTCGGACAAGTAAGGTATCGCGTGACAAAGGGAATTGGTATTTTATGTGAATGGTTCTTTCGATCACGAAGTCATCGTTGAATATGTGGGAGCTATTATGGATCTCCAGGTCCCGCTATTAGTTATTGATCGGAGAGGAGTCTCGATCATGTCCGCATAGTTCTCGAACCGTAGGGTGACACACTTAAGGTTTTGTCAACACCCGGATTTTTAAGTCCAGATGCCTATTGTGCCATTCCTCGCAATCCCAGGAATATTGTTTTTGCGAGACATAATAGATTGATATCACAACACATCATTCATTACAACACATAACCGTCTTACAAATAAAGGATCACATGATCCAGTCTCATTACAACATAGGGGATCTAGAGATCCAAATACAAATCAAATAGCGGAAGCGAAGTAGTAACGGTCTTGGTCCATTTATTCCACAGGCAACTGTTGACGTCAGGAGTGATCCTAGTTGTCGTAGATGTCCTGCTGTCCTTCTTCCGGGTTCTGGTACTCGTCTTCATAGTCTGGCCATTTGAATAGCCAGGGACACAGCCATGAGTACTTTAAAGTACTCGCAAACTAATACTATGGTAAAATACTATCAATGTAGTAAGGGGTTTCTAAGCTCTAGTTTCATTTGCATAAAGCCAGTTTTATTGCATAAACACTTTAACAATCAAAACTCTTCATTTGCTTAACTAACTCCAGTGGGAACATTAGTGTCATTCCCACAACTCAGTTGTGATTCAAAGTCAAAGTCACCTTTCAATTCAAATCACAAGTCACTATTCATATTTTTGGAAAAGTTCTGATGACGGAACAGTATGGCCTTTCCAACTGTCCATAACCGCGGACGCGTCTATTCGAATAGGTTTAACTCTGCAGAGGTTGTACACTTGTGCCACAACAATTGCAATAGTTCGTCAGGGGTAACTGGCCCTGATTTATCGTACGCAGTACGCGAACTACCAATCCTAACCTTTCATTTACATATCCTAGTATAGGCACCTCTCCCCATGAGCTTGGCCTCCCGGTGAAAACAAACCGTCAACCCGGGAACTGCACAGGGCTTGGGCCGGACATTCACCTCAGTTCACGTCATCTCACATTCAACGGAGGCAGCCTCGACGTAACCCCCATGACGCTTGTTCAGAGGGAACCCATACTAAAATACATAAGTTTCCAGCTACGCCTTACCCAGATTCAGGTATTGTGGGGGTACTTGTAAAATTGGAAATGGTATCGCATCCGAACCCAACCATCAGATTTTTTTTTGTAAGTTTCACCAAATCATTCACAAGTCACATTCACCTTCAAAAAGCTTTCAATGGAATGAATCTTCATTCCAAGGTTTTCAAAGTCATTTCAAATCACAAGTTCCTAACTAGAGTAGTCACTTTTAATCTTTAGCACTAGCAACTAGATATGAGGGGTGCTAAGTATCTTGGAGCTTGCTAAGCTAAGTGGGATGCTCTCGGACTACTCTATAACTAAACCGAGTGAAACATTACTCAAAAGTAACTTTGATAAATAAATTACAAGAAAACTTGTAAAGTAAAAACTTGGGATAGGACCATAAAGTAAAATGTAATGGTGCCTTGCTCTTGTAGAGCTTTGCACAAAGTAGCTTGTATTGGTAAAATCTTGCAAACAAAATAGTTTGCAATAGTCTAACTTGCATTGGTAATAGCTTGCCTTGATTGGTGAGATGATCAAAGTGTTCTTCTTCTTCCTCTTGGTAGAATACCTCTTCCTCTTGATAGTCTCCGGTACTAGCGTCTATAAACGAATACGAGGATACAATCACCAAACAACACTTAAGTAGTCTTAGTTAGCCTTAATGGCTCACACAATTGATCTAGCAGCACTACTTAACCTTTATTCCCAAATTATGCTAGGGTTTCTTTATTTAACAACAGGAAAAATAATTTCCTCCCATTAAAATGGAGTTAGGGTTTCTCTTTGGTTTGGAGAAAAATAATTTCCTCTCATTGAATCTTCTTAAGATTTAATCTTCTCAAACAACCAGGGATGATCACATGTTGACCAAAGTCAACAATTCACCTCATCATTTGAGAAACAAGATTTAAATGAGCTTCATTAACTCATGTGAATTAAATAACCATTGTACTTTAAATACTATGTTGAATTACAATCTACAAGTGAGCAAGTATGAGCCTATGCAATTAAAGGTCAACACATTTCTTCATATCACTTGAGAAAAGGATTTAAATGAGGTGCTATACCTCATAGATTTAAATTCCTAAAATTTGAAATAGTTTAAATGGGCTAGATATTGACTACATAGCCAATCTTTGCTTCTAGCCCATGATCATGAACAGAACCCATGCTGTATTTTTACATACTAAATTAGAGTTTGTTAAATGTGAATTATTGCAATTGGATTCAATTCAAAATTCAAATTGGTTGATTTTAAAGATTTATTTGAATACTGAAAAGTATCTGTTTTGTTATTTTTGCTATTCAAAAACTACACAAGATATGTGGTTGAAACCAATGGGATTTGCTAGATAATTTCTTAGGCTTTCCAACAATATAAAGTTTGTCCAAAATGGTTCAGTAGATTTGGAGATATTTGATTTTTAGCAAAGCATCTGAGAGCAAAAAGACTGAAAGTGTTTAATTCAAATTCGAATAGGTGGGCTTAGGCGGGAAAGCAAACGGGCCGGTCCAGTGAAGCGTCAGCGCTCAGAGGGCCACCTGACAGGGCTTCCCCACCTGTCAGTGTGTTTTAACACCCGAAGCGGTATGGGGTGAGCTGCGCCGTTGGATTAAAAGGTTGATCGACGGCCGAGGGTCGTCCTCATCCTCGACCAAGCTCGCCGGAGAGCTAACCCTACCGGCGGCAGCGAGGGTCATCGGCGGCGTACCTGGGCTCAGGCAGGACTTGGCGAGGCGGGCGATCGAACGAGAAGACGATGGCGAGGCAGAGGGTGGTCGCAGCAGGGCTTGGGGTGAAGTAGATCAACGGCGTCGTGGAGCTACTGTGGCGGCGGACTCCGACCAAATTCCGGTGAACTAGCGACTAATTGAGGAGGGGAGGTGGTCGAGGAGAACAAGGGGAAGGAGGGGAGGCGGCTGGGGTGAAGAATGCACCAAGGGGGTGCCTCTATTTATAGTGGCGCGTGAGTGCTGTGGGTGCCCGTGGAGGTCGTCCATGGCGCCGGCGTTCTGAGGCGCGAAGGGGCAAGCTACGATGCGCGTCGGGTAGGCGACGGCTAGGCAGAGCTAGCGCGCGTGATGGCGTGCTAAATGATGGTCTGTGGCGTGCTAGCGAGGGTGGCGTCCTTGCAGTACCGTGGCGGCAGAACTTGGATCATGGCGACGTCGACTGGTCCTCCGCAGGCGAGTGGGCATGTCTAGCGTGTAGCTGGAGTGGTGCGGGTGCGTGATGCAGAAATAGGGAGGTAGGGGAGGACTGAGGCGATGGCACGGCTCGCCGCTCTGGCGTGTCCAGTGCACGGTGAGCGTGCTCACTGGCACGTACTGGACGTGCATGGGCGCGCCTGGTTTGGCCAATGTGGGCGTCGCGCGAGTTCTAGCTGGGCAGGGTGATGATCAACGAGTACAAGGCGTGCTCCAGGACATGATGATCGAGAGAGAGGAGGGCCAGAGAGGATCAGGGCTTTGTGTGTGTCATGTGCACGGCATGGCCAAAGTTTTGCCGTCTCCCCACTTTATTCAGCACCAGCAAGGACATGCACTGATGCAGGGGATGCAGGGGAGCCCAATGATCACAAATGGAAAGGGGTGGAGGCTAAAAACCAGTGTGTAATAGAGGGTTTGTGGAATTCAGATTGTTGCCTGCCATGTGCTCGATTAAATGGCCGCAAGAGAAATTTGGTTGAATTTTGGAAATCTTTTTGGTGAATCTCAATTATATAAATAAAGAGAAAGAATGGTGGTGGTGGTGGTGGATTTGGTGAAGGTTTGTGAGATTTCAAGTTTGGGGTTATCTTCACATAGTTTCAAAGTCTCCATTTGTCAAAATCCTACTGGTCAACCTGGTCAACATTGGCACCAATGGTCAACATGAAAGTTGTTCACCATCACTTGGTCTTGGATGACATGGCAAAGGTTGACCAAGTTTGGTTGCAGAAACAAAAGATAGATGGGTGCAAAGTGGGGAAGAAAATTATAAATGTGACATATGACCATTATCATATGTGAATTGAATTTGAGATTTCCTTTGATTTGATTCTTGTTTCTTTGATGCAATTGTGTTTGTTTATCATATATAAACATTTTACAAGCAAGAGATCAAGCAATGGTGGCCTTTGGTGAAGTTTTGCAAAATTGGCCTTATGTGTATGTGAGTGAATTTTGGGATTTTCTCACTAATTGATTTCTCTCCATTTGATTTGACTTCTCTTGACTCTAATGTGATTCTTATTAGTTTAGAAACATTTTCCAACCATTGAAACCAATTCAAATGGTCTTGCTCAAAGATTTGCAAAAATGGTCATAAACACATAAGAGGTAAAAATCTAAATTTCTTGATTTCTTATTTTATTTTCCTTGGCTTTATTTGGGCAAGGTATAGGGTCCATGTGATGTGAGATTATGTTTAAAGATGGTTTCACAGCATTTGGGTAAGGTCTAGATGCTTAGAAGAAGATTTGGGAAAAATGGCTAAGTGCCACATATGCATCTATGCATAGGTTGCATTGAGTTTTTATTTAACTTGGCTTGACCTAATTGGTGTTGTTGAGTGTGGAAATGGTATATAGGAGTAATCCCACCATTCACAACAAGTCCTAGGGTCAAGATCCCCAATTTCACAAATGGCTAATTTACTCTCATATGCCACTATGGCATTTTTAATTTCTTTTTATTAAATTTGGAATTCTTTGGATTTGGTTTGATAGGTGCTAGGTAAGGTGTATGAGGGTTTTACAAACCTCTAAATAAAGTAGAAGGGTATAGGGTAAAGATTCATAAAAATAGCCATAGGCACATATGCCTTTTTCTTATTTAATTTCTTTTTATTTTATTTTAACTAGGGTGATGAAAAGAGGGGTGAGGTTTAGGGTTTAAATTCATTTCAAATACTAATAACAAGCAATCATGGCAATAACACAAGAATTAAGCAAGGTTGCTATGTATCAAACTTAATTTAATAAAAGTTTTTGTTGGTTCCAAAATTTGGGAAAAAGGGAAATTCATTTGTTTTGTTTTGAAATTTTTGGGATGTTACAGGTTTGATGTCGTTTTAAGTAGATATGGAATATGGAATGGAGTTTGAATGTTGTTTGAAGTCTCGGATGGGATCCAGGACATCACGAGGAGTTCCGGAATGGTCCGTAGAATAAGATTCATATATAGGAAGTCACATTCCAAGTTTGGGAGTGGTCCGGTGAATTTATGGAAGGTTGTAGAAGTTTCTAGAATCATCCGGAATAAATCACTTTCGAAGGAGTCCCGGAGGGACTCCACTAGCCCTAGCCAACCCACCAAGTGGGAAGGTGGAGTCCATGGTGGACCCCACCAAGGTGGTCGGCCACACCACAAGGAAGGGGAGGAATCCCACCTTGTCTAGGTTTCCCAAATTTGGTAAGTTTTGGAGTTGGACTCCAATGTGGTTTTGGGGTAAACCCTAGGGATTTCCACCTATTTAAAGGGGAGGAGAGGGGAGGGGCTGCCACCACTTGGCCGCACCACCCAAGGGGCACCAAGACCAGCGCCCAAGAGCACCCCCTCTCCCAAACCCTAGCTACTCCCTCCTCCTTCTCCCGCAACGCTTACGGCGAAGCCCTGCCGGAGATCTCCACCACCACCGTCACTACGCTGTCGTGCTGGCAGGATTCCGAGGAGGATCTACTACATCCTCTGCCCGCTGAAACGGGGAGAAGGACGTCGTCATCAATGCCGAACGTGTGACCGAGTACGGAGGTGCTGCCCGATTGTGGCACCGTCAAGATCTTCTACGTGCTTTTGAAAGCGGCAAGTGATCGACTACATCAACAACGAGATCTAATCTCGTAGGCTTTGGAATCTTCGAGGGTTAGTCTCATGATCTTCATCTCGTTGCTACCATCTACTCGATTAGATCTTGGCTTGTTATTCGTTCTTGTGGTAGGAAACTTTTTTGTTTTCTATGCTACGAATCCGAACAACAACCACCACAGACATGGTTCACACATTGAACCCTTGCCTCAAGCAGGCATCGCCTTGGGCCATCTCTCCGGAGCCGTCTTGCCAGTTGTGCCAGCCACCATTCACTCGTTTTCTACCGCTGATCCTTCAACTCCACCCCGCCCTCATCGTATGATGGTGACCGGCGAGTTTTCTTCTTCCTCCATCTCCTAATCCCCCTATGCCGTCTTTAAACATGGCTCCACCCACCATTGATTTGATCTCTGTACTCATTCCTTCTCATTCAGATAAGCAATAATAGCTAGTGGTAGTAGGCCCCCAACAAATAGGTCTGCGATTAGGAGCTTGAGGTTCGAGCATGTACAACCAAATGACTTCTGAGAATGCTTCCCAACTACTATCTGATGTCGTTATAACCCCATGAGAAATATTTATTTTCTGTATTTTTTAATAAATTACATATACATGAACATATCTTTATATTTGTGTTTTTGAAAAAGTGATTTGTGGTGTGCCTATATCGATTATCGGAAAGTATCCAAGTATCTTTCGTGCTTCTTAGAATCTTGACATGCCAAACAATAGTACCAAATAGAATTTCAACCTTTTTATATGAATAAATCATTTTCCATTTCCAAAGTGCCAAAAACGGGTTTTTGTGAAACAAATACATAAAACATGGAGTACAATGGCACCACTCCAATTTTCACGTGAAGTGGACAATATCTCACTCAGAGTTTCCAACTTCTGTGGATTTTCAAACTTTTTAAGACTTTCGTCCATTTAAATGACTTTCGTCGACTTTCCAAAAGTAATTTGAACTACAAGTGTGTTATAGTTTTCTCCTAAAAAATCGTAAAAATCATTTTATAATATATATACACTAGTAATTACAAAATAAAAATCCATCTAGGGAAAACATATGTGCTTAGTGTTATACACAAAGCACACGACAAAGTAAGGTCTTTGCCTAGTGTTCACACTCGACAAATGTAAAAATAGACAATCTGAACTAAATGGTTTTGAGTGGTTGGGAAATAAAAGGCGTGTTTCGACTATGTGGCTCGGTTCGAAGTATCTCTACTATAGTGTACCAAAGGGCTCTCATACTCTCTCCCATATCTCTTTATCGTATCTCGGTTGCGGCTGCAGAGGAGAAATGGTGCCCTAGCGACAAAGGAGGTCATTGTGGTCGGTGAATCCAGCATGCTCCTCCGCCGCCATGGACGAGCTCCTATTGCACCCTAGCCTCGCCAGTTGTCTCCATATTCCTCCTCCATTGTTCTCCACCGCCACCTCTAGTTTGGCATCGAGCTCTGTGCTTCACCAGCAATGCCAACGATCTCCTCCTCGAAGCCTACGTCCATACTCCGCCGCTCCGCCTCCAGTAGCCCAACCACCTCGTCTTCCTTGCCAAGGAAGGAGGCCTCCTCTTAAATCCCGATGAGTGATGGAGAGACGATAGAGCATCGACCAGGCCTCTCCTCATCCTCACAAAGAGCAGTGTCGGGAAGAAGCAAGCAGTTTGTGGCCGAGCACGCAGAACATGCACCGTAGAGGAGCTAAGCCATGCTCGTGGGTGTCTCCTTTTCTAATGTGGCCCACCTATCAGGTCTCCCTCTCGGTCTCACGTCGTTCTCCGCCCTTTTCTTTGGTGAGAATGGAGAAAAATCTTGGCAAAAGATGGGTGTACTTGGATAGTCCACTGCCTCTGCCGAGGGTTTGGGACACTTGGCAAAGGTGGGAAATCTAGTAGTGAGCATTGTTGAATATAATTGCCTAGTTTCTTCTGTTAGATTGATATTTTAGATGAGCTCAAGGGGTGCAGATACGGACAAACAACAATTTTCGCCTGGCGCAGATCCCCGTGCTGATTCTGCTACCACAGTACATTCCTCTGGCAGCGAATTAGCCTCGACTGTGCGGCGCGCATCTGCTTCGCCAGCCGCGCCCGCTCCTGGCTGCACGCTGGGCGCCACGTCACGTGTTGCCCCTGTGGTGGCCGACCAAGCTGGGTCCCGCGTCCCACCTCACGCCAGCGCCAGCGCGTCCCGCGACACTTCGGGCGGGAGATCGCTGAAAGGATCATATGCCGCACCTAGAGGGGGGTGAATAGGTGCTAACTAATTTTTAGTTCTTTTTCAGCTTGACACAAAGGTAAATTCTCTAGATATGCAACTATGTGAATTTACCTATATGACAAGATCAACTACTAAGCAAGATATAGTAGAGCTAATAAGGATAGAGGTAACCGAGAGTGGAGCACGCGGAGACACAGAGATGATTCCCGTAGTTCCTTCCTTTTGAGGGGAAGTACGTCTACGTTTGGAGGAGTGTGGTCACCACGAAGGCCAGATCAACGCCACAAATGCCTCACGCAGGTCTCCTGTGAGCAATGCCACAAAGGCCTAGCCCACTTCCACTAAGGGATTTCCTCGAGGGGGAATCGGGCCTTTACAAGGTTATTGGGGCACACATCCACAACCGAATTGGAGGCTCCCAATACCTCAACAACAACAACAACAACAACAACAACAACAACAACAACAACAACAACAACAACAACAACAACAACAACAACAACAACAACAACAACAACAACAACAACAACAACAACAACAACAACAACAACAACAACAACAACAACAACAACAACAACAACAACAACAACAACAACAACAACAACAACAACAACAACAACAACAACAACAACAACAACAACAACAACAACAACAACAACAACAACAACAACAACAACAACAACAACAACAACAACAACAACAACAACAACAACAACAACAACAACAACAACAACAACAACAACAACAACAACAACAACAACAACAACAACAACAACAACAACAACAACAACAACAACAACAACAACAACAACAACAACAACAACAACAACAACAACAACAACAACAACAACAACAACAACAACAACAACAACAACAACAACAACAACAACAACAACAACAACAACAACAACAACAACAACAACAACAACAACAACAACAACAACAACAACAACAACAACAACAACAACAACAACAACAACAACAACAACAACAACAACAACAACAACAAGAAAAAATCAACCACAAACAACTAGGGTTTCCAAAGAGGAACACTAGCAAAGGGGTCCTCAAGCATATGAGGGGGAAATGTAAATCGCTTCGGTGAAAATGAAGATCGGGGTCTTCTCCTTCGATTCTCTAAAGATCAAGAGCTTTGGATGGTTGGAGGAGGAGATCTCGTGTTTCTTGTGTTTCTTGAAGTGGCTCTAATGGTGGATGCACTTGATCAAGAATGAGCCAACTCTTCCAATGGGGAAGAGAGATATTTATATGAGTAGACGCTCCAGATCTGACCGTTATGCACTTTTTCGTGTAACACCGGAAGTAGCAGCTGCAGGAGCCGGAAGTTCCGGCCGGATCCCTTTTCTTCTGAAAAGATGCTGGCACAGGCGTTGGCGGAACTACGGCGGAACTTCTGATGGGCAGAACTTTCGGCCAAGTTCCGGCCTACTTCCAAAAATGTGAGAAAGTCCCCTGGAAACATACTGTAAGCGAAAGTGTTGTTTTCAGAACAAGACCGGAAGTAGGGCGAAAGTTTCGCTAGCTAGAACTTCCGGCCTACTTCCGCCAAACTTTTCTGTGAAGTCCGTAGCTGATGCTTTTAGCAAGAGTATTTGGGTGGTACTTTCGCCTGCTGAGCCGGAACTTCCGCCAGGAGCAGAAACACAGCAACAGCTCCAGTTTTGAGAAACCTATCCACCAGACTTGTGTGTAGTATGAAATCATGTACATGTCTATATCAACACACATAAACTTGTACCCATGTTGACATCAAACACACAAAACCCCAAAAGGCAGGAAATGTTCTTTCAATTTCCCTTTCCTGGGCCCAGCAGCAATCATCACCACCTGGCCGCTCCCCTGCATCGTCACGTGGAGGCCCCGCATCGGCTGACACCAGATCCTCCTCGGATCCCGATGATGATGTCTCCCCTGCTAACATCACCAGCGGCACCAGCGGATCCTCTGTGGCTGCTTTATCTGCAGCTACACCTAGAACACATCAGTACCGAACTTGTCTCCAGCAAGGTATCAAGAAACCAAAAATGTATACTGATGGGACTATTCGATATGGTCTTTTGTCTGATGCAGGGGAACCCACAAATCTGACTGGGGCACTTGAAGATAAACAATGGAAGCATGCGATGGATGAAGAATATACAACACTAATGGACAACAAAACAAGGCATCTTGTACCACCTAGTTCAACAAAAATCTCATTGAATGTAAGTGTGTCTACAGGGTCAAGAAAAATGTTGATGGTACAGTGGAACGATAGAAAGCATGATTGGTTGCAAAAGGGTTTAAACAGAGGTATGGTATTGACTATGAGGACACTTTCAGTCCTGTTGTTAAGCTGCAACGGTTAGACTTGTTCTTTCTATTTCTGTGTCTCAAGGGTGGAGCCTAAGACAGCTAGATGTCAAGAACACGTTTCTTCATGGCGTTCTGGACGAGAAAGTGTATATGAAACAGCCCCCTGATTTTGTTGATCCTCTCTTTCCGCATCACATATGCAAACTGGACAAGTTTATGTATGGTCTGAAGCAGGCACCCCGAGCATGGTATGCAAGACTAAGTTCCAAGTTACAAGACCTGGGTTTTGTTCCTTCAAAGGCTGGTACATGTCTCTTTCTATACAACAAAAAAGGTATCACTATGTTTATGTTGATATATGTTGATGATATAATTGTTGCCAGCTCATCAAATGAAGCAACCTCATTTTTACTTCACAACTTGAGTGCACTAAAGGACCTTGGTGAATTACATTTCTTCTTGGGTATTGAAGTCAAGAAGTGTTCTAATGGAATTGTTTTGATACAAGAATAGTATGCAAAAGACTTACTCAATAAAGTTGGGATGTTCCAATGCACAACATGCCCGACGACACTTGTAAGCGACAAGATATCTCTACAAGATGGAATACCTCTTGGCTCTGAGGACAGCACAAATTATCGAAGTGTGGTTGGTGCTTTGCAATATTTAACCTTGACAAGACCTGATTTATCCTTTTATGTTAACAAGGTTTGTCGGTATCTCCATGCTCCTACTACTGCACACTGGACAACTGTAAAGTGCATTCTGAGATATATACAGGGTACAGTATAGATTGGCTTAACTTTTCAGAGATCTTCATCCACTCTTCTTAGTGTGTTTTCAGATGCAGACTGGGCAGGTGATATTGATGATAGGCGTTCCACTGGTGGTACTGCGGTTTTCTTTGGCCCAAACTTAATCTCATGGAGTGCAAGAAAATAGGCCAATGTATCTCGATCTAGCACTGAAGCAGAATACAAAGCACTAGAAAATGCAACAAGTGAGTTGATTTGGGTGGAGAAACTGGTTCAAGAATTAGGTGTGCCACTCAAGCAACGTCCATGCCTTTGGTGTGATAATCTTGGAGTAACATATCTTTCAGTGAATCCAGTTTTCCATGCCAGGACGAAACATATAGAAATTAATTTTCATTTTGTTCGAGAAAGAGTGGCAGAAAGACTCCTTGACATTAAGTTTATTTCTACAAAGGACCAGGTTGCAGATGGTTTTACCAAGACTTTAGGTGAAAATAATCTAGATAAGTTTAAGGGTAATCCCAACCTCACTCCAGGTTTAGATTAAAGGAGGGTGTTAAACCTTGTAATGCTTTGTACAATATCGGTATAGAGTAGTACTCTACCTGGTATTGTACCTCCTTATATTGCCATGTGTAGGGCTTTTCTGCACCTATATAAACATGCAACTTGGCCCAAGTAGAGGCTACGGTTCTACCCTACACAACTAACAATACTAACCATTGGATCCAATCATAATATTCTCTATCCTAACGGTGGTATAAGATACCATAAAACTAGCTTAGAATATATGATAAGAGTGGAGAACAACTTCATTACCATGCATTTGAAGAGATTCTACATAGGAAAATGATGCATATCCTTCGGAGCATGTCCGTCTCGCAACCTCCGGCTCCCGCGCCAAACATGTTCCTCGTTGTCGCCCGCACAACACGTCCTAGGAGGGTCCTGCACACCTTATGTCCTCCAATTTCCCTTCCTTTCTCCTACCTCACTTCCTATTCCCGTGGACTGCCATGGCCGGTGTGGCTTCCAGATCTCTGATGGTTTCCCCGCGCCTTCTCAATCTCTAGCCGCCGCCCAGTGGAGCACCTTCTCCATCTTCTCCACCTCTGGTGGTTCCTATGCACCGCCTCCTCCCCTACATCATGAAGGTTTGGCTGCGCCCTGCGTCTCCACCTGCATCCCACACCTCCTTGTTGGTTGCACAACGTCGCCTCGGCCCCTCACACACAAACTGTTGCGCCACCGTGTTGTGCTCCGTCGCGCGCCCCATTTTACATGGGGAGGCCTCGATCTTGTCGCTCCTGCTTGCCGTGGGCGGCGACGGCGGCTGCAACAAGGTGCCTGAGAGGGCCCCACACATTGCGGAGGCTGGAGGCATCGGTTGAGTTGCGTGTGTGTGTGGAGGCAGAAGGTGGTGCCTCGGCGGTCAAGCTACAGATCAAGATCTCACTAGTGGTGTTGCTGGAATGGCGGTGGTGCTTCCATGGGAGGGCGGTGGTGCTTCTTGGGATGGGTTGCGGTGATTCGAATGTTGGTATCTGGCATGCGGCGGCCAGTGGTGATTCAAACGGTGTTCGCCGGTGCTCCGAATAAAGGGTGGTGGTGCTTCCACAGGAGGGTGTGATGCATGTAAAATACATACATGAACTTTGTAGTTTATTGTATTAAAATCCTTATTATATTGCAACTTTATCATATTTATTGCAACTAACCTATTAATAATTTAAAAAGTGCAAAAGTTCTTGTTTTATACTTTGTTGTGTACTAAATAGGCAAATATGGAAGGAAACCGGTCATTATGACAAAATATGGAGTTTCCTGGCATCTGTCCGTGCAGTACTTTTTTCGAAGATAGCCCAG
Organism: Lolium perenne; assembly: GCF_019359855.2. Taxonomy (NCBI): domain Eukaryota; kingdom Viridiplantae; phylum Streptophyta; class Magnoliopsida; order Poales; family Poaceae; genus Lolium; species Lolium perenne. The sequence continues at coordinate 189,666,888 of NC_067248.2, read as the reverse complement.
ATAGGCCCTGAAGACAGCATCAAATTAAGAAAGTGTCAATTGACAAAATTGTGGGGATTTTTATCCTCTTTCTTTTAGACATAAAATTTTCCCCAATCGAAGTCCGGATGCCCCGTAGTGGCCATATTACTGAAGAGTACAAAGTCAGTTTCGGGAACCCGAAAATATGTGACGTGATTGACTCAAACTCCTTCCATATTTGAGTATTTCGGCCAAGGGAAGACTTGATGGACTCATAAAGCACATAGGAGAGTCCTAGGAAGGTTATAAATATGCTCAAGAGCCCTTGGATCAAAGGGGTGTCCATCCTATGGCCAAGATTGTACCTCCACCAGTATATATTGAGAGGAAACCCTACTTTTGGAGGCATCCACCCATAGCCACGAAATTCCCCTCCTTGACAGCCGCCAAGGAGAGGGAAAATATCCTCCACACCAACACAAAGTCCAAGGAAGAAGAAGGGGAAAGGGGCCGCTTCCCCCAAGGGCATCCGCCGCCCATAGGGAGCCGCCGGCGCCGCCTCCTAGCTTTGCATAGAACGCCATATAAGTGGGTTATAGGGCTTTAGAGAATAGATAGCTTACCTTCAGCTCCTCGTGGGTTCAACACTCAAATACTTATCAAATTGTACTGGGGTGATCCTCTGCACTTGGGGGTTATCAAGACGCTTTTCTGGCACCGTTGCCGAGGAGCATAGAGCTAGGCTTCTATTCTTGTTTGCATTGCTAGTTTACTTTCAGTACCTTGCATATAAAATTAAAACCATAAAAAATATTAGATAATGGAAGATGCTATGGATATTTCTCGTGAGTCCCGCAAATATATGAAGGATGTGCTAGACAACTATATTAGAAGGTTGAATATTCCATTTTGTACTAATATTTTGAATGCAAGAAATCATGTTGAGAGTGCCAAGGAAGAACAAGAGAAGGAGGATGACAAAAGAATAATCTTGGGTATTCCCATGCAACCCCAAGAACAGGATAAATAAGAACAAGTGGAGGAAGAATGGAGTAGCTACCCATCTCCAATTCCCAACAATGGCAACACATAAATTCATGTGAACACCCCTTCTTATAATATTGATGATGATTCTGTATGTGATATAAGTTTGTCTAATTTATGGAAGGATCATGATGATGAAAAAGAAATAGATGATACCATAATCTCATTAGATGATTTGTCTTTATGTGGTGATTCTATTCACAACTATGTTATTGAGTCTAGTTTTGATGCTAGCTTGCAAATATTATGAAAAAGGAAGAGATAAAAGCCCTATTTATGTTTCCATGTTATTTAAAATCAAAGATACTGGTCATTATATGCATTGGATACCATTAAGTTGCTGGAATTCATATATAAAATACCAATGCATAGGAAGAGAGTTAGACTTAAAAGTTAATGGTTTCAAATCTTGTGGTGTGCTCCATATGCTTTCAAATAAAATTTAATTTGAGCACACCTTTATGTCCTTATTAAATTTTTAAATAACTTTACTTATTATTACATAGTAATTACTTTATAGGTTTTAATAAATTAAAAATAAACTATGGAAGAGTAAATGAGAAGGATGAGCAACGAAGAAGTTGGGGTCGACCTTGACCATGTGTTGTTCATTCCAATGAAACCATTGCAAAGTTTATATCATTAGAAGTCTTCCTACACTAAAACAAAATAAAAAGATGTTTTCCTTTCTATATATGTTAGCTTCTTGAATAAAATGGTTTCCCAATAATTACTATAGTTTCCATCTTGGTAGAAATTATCATATCATTTGTTTACAGAACTAACCATTTTGTAGGAATTGGAGTATCATGGAGATGAAAATATTTAAATGTTTGAGATGAGTAACATGATATGATGAGGAAGAAGTATATGACCATAATTAGCAAGATCATAATCTTGGGGATGCCCATCCATGCTCTTCTTCTTTCAAATATCTCAACTAAATCATTTCAAACTCATGTTCTAGTTTTATCTTCATGATCCCTTTTTAATGTTTGCAGGGACCATGTTTTTATTTACCTTTGATTTTTCTAGTTATTCCTATGCATGCTTGATGTTGCAATATAGTTTATTTTTAGTTTACTTTCTGGTTTCTAAAATAAAGTACCAAGTTTAACCCATTTGTATGTTCGAAGTTATCAAACAAAACTGGAGTTGTTGATTTCTGCGCTGCAATTTTTAGTGCACGATTTCTCTAATTTTTTGGTAACTCCTAAAATCTTGATAAATTCACAGTATCTACAACTTTTCATCCTCTATATGCACAAAAAATGGCTAAAATTCCTGACAGGTCTAAGTGGTAAAAAAATTAGTTTTGTTGCTGCTAAAATTCTTGGCAGATTATGCCTCTTAATGTTAGAACCATTATTTTAAGTATAAAAATGATTTTTTCTTACAACTTTTGATATACTAGAATGACTAGGACATTATGTGATCTCTGGTTCATGAGGAAATAATTTTATCTTCGAATAAAATGGCAGCAAGCATATTATTCTTGTACCACTAATGTCACCCCATAGAAAAGAATGGGAGAAAATTTTGTGTTGAAGTTTTTCCACAGGGAATGGAGGAACACCACACCAAGAGATATCGAAGAATGGTGAAGACCATAAGCTTGGGGATGCCCAAGGCACCCCACTGGACTCATATTTAAACTCTCGGTTTGCACACCCTTAAACCTCGTTTTTTGAGCAACATAGAATGATCGCAAAAATTTGGAGCGTCCTTTATTTGTTTTGTGTATAGTTTTGCTTTGAAATAAATAAGACCATCATGACAAATGACTTGCATGCTTATGAAAGAGCTATTGAAGTAAATTATCATATTCTTATCTTAGTGAATATAATTTCCATGCTTATGTGGGAATTGATAAAAAAAAGGTATGCCACCTTTGCTATATTTATGTGTGCACTTTAATCATATCAAATACGTGTGCATAGTTTCATCAATACTTGGGGAAGTGATATTCGATGTTTACTATATTTGTGTTATCCTCGCTATATTTGATGCAAATGAGATATTATTGAGGAACATTACTTATACTTGATTGAGAGGTAGTAGCTTTGAATAAAAATCTATGAATCCCATTATGCTAGTTATTGCAGACTAGAATCATATTCAATGATAAATAATTATATCAAAGAAAGGGCTAAAACTAAGAAATGCCTAAAGGCAAACCAAATGCTATTATGCTCCAAAGGGGAAGAACTCCTGCCACTCATAAGGTGTTGAAGCTAAGAAGCGAACACCTAAGCCATTTCCACTCTATCTTATGGTCAACTAAAGATACTAGCTACTTACTCATGTATGAGTCTTCTATGAGTGTTTAAATGTTAAAGGATTGGAAGGATACGACATCCTTCCATTATTTGGTTTGCAATGCAAGCACGATAAATTACTAGTCAACAATTGAAGAAATTAAAGATCTCAAAAATCTTACTCATGACTCAATCAAATGCAATGGGAGAACTCTGTTTGTTGCTACTATCAATTAATCATGGTCAAGTAGTGTTGCAATATATTATCTCCCATGCACCATGTATAAACAGCAGAACACCAACATAGTGGATATTTATTAGCACTTTGTTATTCATTAATTAAGCTATGTTTCAAATACTTGGCCTGCTAAATTGTTATGCATGCCTAGAGCAAAGTTTTGTAAAAGTCTTTTAGAAGAAATGCAATAAAATCCAAAGTCCATCTTAGTTTTATCACCTTTATGCTCCAAGACGAACATAGGTTAAGCTTGAGGATGTTGATGCATGTAAAACGCATACATGAACTTTGTAGTTTATTATATTAAAATTCTTATTATATTACAACTTTATTATAGTTATTTGGACTAACCTATTAATAGTTGAAAATTTTCAAAAGTTCTTTTTTATACTTTTTTGTTTAGGTAAAATACAAATATGGAAGGAAACTGATCGTTATGGCTAAATCTGGAGTTTCCTAAAATCTGCCCATGTAGTAATTTTTCGAAGATGGCCCCAATAGGCCCCGAAGACAGCATCAAATAAAAAAGTGTCAATTGACAAAGTTGTGAGGAATTTTATTATCTTGCTTTTAGAAATAAAATTTGCTCCAATTTGAGTTCGGATGCACCCGTGGTCGCCATATTACTGAAGGATGCAGAGTTAGTTTCAGGAACCCGAAAATATGTGATGTGATTGACTCAAACTCCTTTCATATTTGATGATTTCGGCCAAGGCAAGACTTGATGGACTAATAATGGACACATGGAGCCCTAAGTAGGTTCTAGAGGTGCAAAAGAGCCCTTGGATCAAAGGGGTTTCCGTCCTATGGTCAAGATTGCATCTCCACCGCTATATATTGAGAGGAAACCCTAATTTTGGAGGCATCCACCCATAGCCACGAAATTTCTCCTCCTTGGAAGCCGCCAAAGAGGGGGGAAATCCTCCACACCAGGACCAAGTCCAAGGAAGAAGAAGGGGCAAGGAGCCGCTGCCCCCAAGGGCAGCCGCCGCCGATAGGGAGCTACCGGCGCCGCCTCCTCTCCACGCCGGCGCAGCCACGAGCCATCTCCACCTTGGGCTGCATCTCTTGATCAACATCCATAGAACCTATCCATCATCTTCCTACTGTAATCTCTTGGTAAACATGATCTATTGCGTTTCTATGTCTTTGTTTGAGTAGTGACTTCTTCTTGGAAATTGTGAGATAATTTGTTGATGGTTGCATATAAGTATTTTTGTTATCTTCTATAATAATATCTTGTACTAATATATGAGTGCACACATATCTTGGGGAATACATGTGGTTGTCACCGTTGCATGATGATAGGAGGAGAGACAGCTGGAGATTGACAGAAACCATATCTCAATTCTTAGACTCGTGTTATATTAATTCATGGTTAATCAACAAGGGGGTATAACTATGTAACCTTTAAACTTACAATGGTGTTTAGATTTTATGTCTTAATAATTCTTTTGTTTGCTCTTAACTAACATTGGGATCAATTACTAGGGGTCTATTTGCTCATATCTATTGCTACACCTATGTATGGCTCCTCTCTAGAAGAAAAACTAAAAAATACTATACCAAGCTTCACTAAATGTAACAACCACACAAATAAAATAGCAATTTGCCTAAACATTTACTCCCTTAAGTTAATCCACTTTACGTCACCTCACTTCATTATACTTTATTTTCTTGCATTAATTTTACTTCTTGCATTTTATTTTCAGCACTTATAATATTATAGTAGAAATCTTTTCACATACACACTATAGATCCTAGATTTGTCCCATATAAGTGGGTTACAGAGCTTTAGAGAATATATAGCTTACCTCAGCTCCTCGTGGGTTCGACACTCAAATAGTTATCGAATTGTACTGCGATGATCTCCTACACTTGGGGGTTATCAAGGTGGTGATGCTAATAGGATGGTTTACGGTGCTGCGGATAGTGGTCGTCGTTGCTCCGTTCGAAGGGTGGTGGTGCTACTAACGGCGAACCAGATTTCTGCAATGGTACGGCTATCATGCTACTGACGGCGGGCGTCGTTAATGTGAAATATGAAGGACGGCAAGGATGCTACGATAGTATATTTTTGTTACTTCTATTGATCTCTGGTTCTACTACTTTAGTATAAATTTTATGCAACAATGTCTCTGGCGATATCTCCAACGATCATGCAATGATGATACAATAGTATAAATTATTTTCTATAGTTGTGTTCCCATTTTCCTTCATTAGTATAAAGTTTTTGCTCCAATGTCTCCAGCGAGTTCTCCAGCAACTCTCCTTCTACGTCTCCGGCGACTCTCCGGTGACGCCTCCGGCGAGATCCACGTCTGAAGGGTCTTTTTTTATTTTTAGGTGAACTATTTTTTTGCTTAAGTACGTGAAGAAAAAGCGGAGTTTTTTTTGCCGCGACGAAGCAAATCCAGAATTTTGGCAGAAATTAGACACGTTTCGCACTGCAGACTAGGAGGCTGGAAGGAAAATATCCTCCGGAGGATTACTAGTACTGCCTTACTAGATATTGCTATATACATGGAATTGCAACAAATTTCTCCAAATAAGTCTATAATCAGAAAAATCTCATCCGATGGGTAATACTATAAATCAATTTTTTACACGTTCAATTCGGTATCTCAACTAATTTGGTCTTTTCCTGACCCTTATGAGTTATGATCCTTTGAATCATGAATTCTCATTCAGTTTTAAGGGGTCGACCATGTGCACGATTTTTCTTTTTGAAGAAACTTATGGTCATGCATCCAATTTTAAAAAAAATGAGGCAAAAGATTTGCCATTTTCAGAAGAAATTTTAGAGTGTTACGAACCAAACATGATCAAAGCAAAAGCCATGATCCAAATCAAAATGTCTACTCGATCTCGCGGAATTATGTTACCCAACGCTTTCGCCTCGGCCAAGACCCACAAAGACATCTCGTTTTTTTATCCTTGAGACCAACATATAGACGGTGAAGTAGTGGTTTCGGAAAACACGCGCATTTCTCTCTTTCCACACCTCCCACTACACGAGCATGGCAAGCAATGCCATCACCCTTTCAGATTGGCTCTTCTTTTGCACAAAGGACATCCACCACTCATGAACGGTTGCATCTAATATTCGGGTTGTACCTCGGTAGTTTTGAATCTAGTTAGTCACTAAGAAAGGTGTGGCGTCTATGGATTTAAAAGGAAATGATATATAAATATATGCCGTGGTTTGGTGTAACGATCACGATGACATACTTACAGTATTCTATCCCAACCCAACGCCAAGTTGTTAAATAGAAACTTGTTCGCATTGGACTCGCATTCCTAAACCTAGGCTCTTTCGGTCCTACGCTAACCGGACATAATCGAGTCTACGCTCCGGTTATGTAGGATCTTGATGTACAATTTAATTTGGAAGACCCAGACTAAATGTTATCCTGTTATACACTAATAGCAAGTGGTTGATAGATAAATTCACACGAAAGGGATGTCATACGTGGCTGGTGTTTTCTTTTTTGCGACAATTTCACCGATCTATTAATAATCTTCAATAGCAGTACAAGAAATCCCAAGAGTAATCAAAATTATAAACATTTCATGGTACCACCCAGCCACGACTATAAACACTACGAGCCAAATGCTCGCCGCAAAGCTTATCATATTAGAGCTTGGTTGTAGAAGACATACAAAAAGCCGCCGTGCTAGACCTTTAATAGACCAGCGCACGAGAGCATCAACCATTACGACGATGATTACAAAGTACTTTTATGTGTCAACAATGGTTAAAACCCAAAATCAATATGCAAACAGTGCCATTATTGAAGCACCCATCGTGCAGCTTGTACTTCCATCTAAACAATGATGTAATATTTGTATACAGAGATAGAGAGTAAATTAAATACATATCAGATGTCACACTACTTTATATTGAAATATAATATTCCCATCCAATAGAAATTTCTTCCTGTCGCAATGGTATTTGAACGAAGAGATTGAGCAGAGAATTGTACTGATGCTATGAACTTATGAAGAGGTACATGGACTACGTGTTCAGATCATGCCGTTGTGACTTGGTACACAGGAACGTGCAGACGTTGAGTTCGCTGACAGTATTCATAACCTAAATGCATTCATTCCCTAGTAGCTAATCATAGTTTTTTTTTTTTTTTTTTGACCAGAGTAGCTAATCATAGTTATCTGTATAACAAAGTCCACACGTGTTTCCCCAAAAAAAAGTCCACGCTCGGGATATGCATGATGTACTGTCAAGCTAGTGTCATGCACATCTTGACATCCATGATTGAGCCAGCTTAGAGATTCCATTGCTCCAATTTCATTAGAAGGCCGGGACTCGAGTGTTTGTTTATGTGAACCAACAAGTGGTTAAATAGATTGACATAAAAAAAGGATGTCGCTATAATCCCACATCGTGGCACCTTGCTTATTTTATGCTCCCTCTATTTTATAAAATGGAACTTTTGTTTAAGAATTGTCTAAATTAAAATATACTAGGTAGGAAAGCGCGGCTTGCCACTCGTTTGCCAAGCAGTTATAAACAGACACAGTATTGTTTGGAAATTGGAGTATGTTTGAACATGTTTTTAGTTTTTTACATCTATGCTTGAAAACAGAAAAGGATCATGTGAGAACCTGTTACAAACTTTGATAATATAATATACTTGGGAAATTGAACTCCTCTTTGAAGTACAGCAACCACAGTTGATGTAGGTTTTGTGCGGAGAGAGATGTGGCATCGACAGAATAAATAGATTGGTTGCAGCAGATTTATGAAACCATCCCAAAGATCTGGTAACCTGTTTGAGCTGCTTGTCCTTCTATCCGATCTTCTCATCCTTCTCTTTATTTGTCAGTAATACTTCATTTCCCTTTTTCTTTTCCAACTTGGTGTGGCTGAAGTCTTTCACGGCCTTCTGAACCATCTCCATGTATTTGATTGCTTGGACTGCAATATTGTTCTTGAATGTCTCTAAAGAATCTGAAAGGTCGCTGGACAGTGACTGAGTGGCAAAGCACTCAAGTTGCTGCATAGAGCGGTAAAACACAACAGTCACCACCACACATTGACTTCCTTCTAATATACGTCTCTGATACTTGGGGCGTGGAAGGCATAGCTTCTCCAGTATGGCCTCTACTATAACGGTAGATCGGATCTTGACGGTTTCCATCGAGTTGCTAGCATGGAGCAGAGAGAGAAAGTATTAGTTCGGGGGAATCAATCTTCAGTTAATACTAACATAACAATGGATGCCGCATATATCATGATTGTGCTTTTCTTAAGGGTAAAGATAGCAACAAAAGGTGCAAACTACAAAAACCATGTGTGCTAATGATTAAGAATCTAAAGTGCCAACTTAAGACAACATAAGCCGGCAATGGTTTTCTACAAGTAAGAGGTGTTGACCTAATTATAATTATCCACAAACTGAGAGTTGCTCCTGATTCTTTCTAGCACACCGCTAAACATTAATTTTACGCACAATTTTCAGATACTAACAGTTGAGAAAAGAAATATTTTTCTAGTTTAATCTGAAGGCAGAGCAAGTTAGCACAATAAAGAGGGATGGCAAAACCTATGCATATCTGTCAGGTGAAAAATAGCTTTAGTGTTGTGGATTGTTTTCAGTGGACTGATTTATGCTACACATTTCATAACCAGAGAAGTAACATTAACCAAAGTGTTCCAATTTACCACCAGCTGAACTATGGAAATCCACAACAAACCATGACCGATGTTTCCGGTAAGTGATAAAGAGTATTATGCATTTTCCTTTTACTATTTTGGCTCGATGTATCTAACCAATTTAATAGAGCAGCCATGAGCCCCCCAGTGTGATGAATATTACAACATACAACCTTAAATCCCTAATTAAGAATTCCAGCAAGCTGAAAAAGAAAGAAAACTGATAGTCTCATAATGTGATGCAACATTCAGGATGTAGTATCAAATGGGTTTGTGCCAAGTAGATGTGTCATACATAAAAATTGACCTACGAAGACCCTTTCACTGCTTACCAATGGAATAAGACATGTTAAACTGAGAGCTGGTCCCATAGAAGGTAAATGGAAGGTTCATATTCTAGTTACTATTACGAGAGAAAATGTTGAAATAAGTTCCGATCGAACCAACATGAAGCAAAGAAGCTTTTGCTCGCCTTTCTAGAATGACATGTCTTAAAGCTTAATAATTACTATATAATATAAAAGCAGAAGTTACCCAAATAATATTTTCAACTGAAAATAAGATCATGATAAGCAATCCCATGACCTACTACTACCTCATGTAAAATGTAAAGTAGTTTATAAAGATCCATCATCAAACCAATAAGTTTTCAAATAAAAAGAGATGTAGGGAAGGCCACAAGGAACATATAGAGATGTTGGGTCACAGTGGAATATCTTGCCATCCAAATTAACTTTTTCGGCATCTACACAAAGAATGAGCACACACGAAACCTGAAAGTAGGATCTCAAACTGAAAAAATGTGAGCAACTGCAGCTACCCCTAAATAATAATTATCCTATAAATGCAACCCCAAAAAATAGAGTCAAAGAATAAATTAACATATTGTCATCTTTTAACTGCAGTACAATAACAATGGCAGTGAGTAGCGTATGCATATTAATTCTATAGGTCAGGAAACACACATTAGTACAATACCATTATGTTACAGCTTTTATGAAATTGACCATTGACGTGCGCGTATCACTGAATGCTGATGATTGTTGCAGCGAAATATTTATTTTCAGAAAATTTCACAATGCGTCTCAGATTCTCACTCAAATGTAAAATGTAGAAGTGTTGAACTGAATAGAAGAACATATGATCTATACCTAGAACTGTAGAGTAAAACAACTCAATCAGGAAACCAAGGCCTACAGGACAACACCACTACATCGAGGAATCAAAAAATGATACATATCCATTGAGTAAAAACAAAGGGCGAGCAGTGCATATACACCACACTACAAAACATAAGTATTCCTTTTTCTATCTTCCAACTCTTATAATCACATGTAGTACGAGCTGTCTAATATTATTCAGCCATTGAGTATAGATTTTTGAGTGGAAAACAGATGAATATTTTTAAAGTTAAAAAAGTATGCAAATATATTAATTACCAAGGCTACTAACGCAATACATAGGGCCGAACCTTTGCCATCCTTTCGATGAAACTGCATGTGCACTGTTGAAAGTCCAGCACAAGAATAAAATGAAGACACAAACTAAAAGTACGGTGAAGACATCTATCGTGTGGAGGCCAATGCTTTTGCACAAGTAGATGAAAAGGAACCAGGATCACATTATGATGTAGCAAGTTAGATTTAACTTTTTTGTCCCAAGAAGTAAGCATCAAGAACTATTTAGCTAGTTACATGGAACTTTTTGGTTTGATAGTTTTAAGCAGTAAGCTAACTGTATAAAGGAAAGGAAAATGTATGCTATATTTTCCACTTGCAAGTAACCTATAAAGTAAGACACAAAAAGAACATCTAGAAATTCTAGAGAATCATAATATTCAATGGTTCTACAAATAAAGAGCATATGTATTCTATTATTTCACTTAGTTCTTAGTAAACTTGATTCTACCCACATTGTGGCTGCTCCAAAATCACAAAATATCAGTACTATTGGCTCATTATTAAAATACATGAAGTTCAAAAAGAGAAGAATCAGGAAAAAAATACATGTCATAAATCTAACAAAAGAAAGCAATGACAAAACACAAACAATAGCCAAGGTTAGTCTACCAGTACACCTGGGCAAAACTCGGGCCGGGCCGGGCTTCGGGCCAAGCCCGAAAAAGCCCGAACGTAAAATGCCAAGCCCGAGCCCGGCCCGGCCCGACCGTCGGGCCTATAAATTAAGCCCGAACCCGGCCTGAATAGACAAAAGCCCGGCCCGGCCGAGAAGCCCGGCCCAAACCTGCCTAAAGTGTAAAAACTGCAAGCCCGAGCCCGGCCCGGCCCGACGTTCGGGCTCAAAATACAAGCCCGAACCCGGCCCGAAGTGCAAGCCCGACCCGGCCCGGCCCGGGATTTTCGGGCCGGGTCGTCCGGGCCGGGCTGCCCATGCCCAGCTGTACTACCATGCCACCACAAACTCAGGGTGCCCCACCAAGGTGCAAGTATCTTATGGAGAGAAATAATATTTGAACATGTTAAATCAGTAAATACCACCTAGGGAGATAATCTCAAGACGATTATTTACACCATCTTTTGCAGGCTAAAGTAGAAAAATACAGTTGAATATGCTTATGGCTGCAACTCTAAAATTATATATGCAGAAAGGGAATGTAGACCTCGGAATATCCACAACTAAGTGATCCACGGTAAATTTGTGATGCTTAATAGGATGTAGATTGCAGGTGTTATGAAAATTACCTTTTCTTCAGAGCTTCTAAAATTAGCTCTTCGAAAGAGTTAAGTCATAGAGAAAACTACTGAAAAATTTCCAGTCCAATTTCAGTCTGACCAGCAAAAAAAGGATTTGGCCTTTGTGCAAAGTTTACATTGAAAATTATCTTCATTCTATGAACATAACTATCAATAGAATGAATGAAGAGGCCATTAAATTATGAATTATTGAATGACATCAACAAATCTATATGACTTACATTATGGTGTGTTCTAGCTAATTCCTCTCTCACAGTTTATTAGGCGTGCGCGTACCCCTAGGTCGCAAATTTAATTTAATCAAGTTCGCATTAGTTATACGTTATAAAAATTATATCATTAGAAAGTTTAGATGTTCTATTTTCTAATGATATAATTTGTGTATTATATAATTTAAATTATATAGGTTAAATTGGCGACCTAGGGATACGGGGAAGACTAGTAAACTGAGACGGAGGGAGTAGAATACATAGATCATAGCTGTTCATTAGGGGGGCACTAAACGGGAGCGTATCAGGTGGAAACAGACAGATTCTGAAAATCTGAAAATGTTGTTTTGCACCGCTGGATCATGTACCTGTTAACTTTGCTAGATCGTCTAGGTGTAGATCTTTGCCGGGTAGGAGAGGGACTGTGAGATTTACCTTGTCACTTGGAGAACGACGAACCCGTCGACGTCGACATGGTGACGGCGGCGGATCGGTGAGGTAGTGGTGTGGCGGCGGAGCTTCCCATCGGCACTGCACTAACCCTAATCGGTGGGTCGTCTGGTGGGGCGAGTGGCAGCTCAGGGCAACCTCATGAGCTGTGCCACTGGCCCCCACCAATCTATATAGTGCAGGCGACAGGGGCCCACCAACCAGCGAACGGTTGGGCGCCCCCGATCAGGGCGCGGACGAGGTCAAGGGGTCGTGCCAGAGCCGTTGGGCTCTGGTGCGGTGGAGATCAATCCTAACATTCTCCCCCTTGATCTCAACTTTTCTTTTAACTTTATACTTTCACTTTATTCGTTTCATTTTGGATCAGTCCATAGGGCATGTTTCATCGTCACAGCTCTATTGCCGATAAAATCAGACAGCCACCATACACTTCTCTGTTTTGAAACAAATTCTTTTACTTTTGGGCCTCTTATGATCCAGGATAGGTAAGACTTTCCCTTAAACCCATGCCGGCTACGTGCTCCTTGAACACGCTGGGTGGTAAGCCTTTCGTTAGCGGATCCGCAAGCATATCTTTTGTCCTTATATGCTCGAGACTTATTGTTTGATCCTGGACCTTGTGTTTCACAACATAATACTTAACCTCAATCGGTTTCGTAGCATTACTCGACTTGTTGTTGTGAGCATAAAATACTGCAGGCTCATTGTCGCAGTACATCTTTAGTGGTTTGTCAAAACAATCTACCACTTTCAAGTCGGGTATAAATTTCTTTAACCATAATGCCTGCCCCGTGGCTTCATAACATGCTATAAATTATGCATACATCGTGGATGATGCAACTATGGTCTGTTTGGAGCTTCTCCACGAAATAGCTCCCCCTGCGAGGGTGAATACATATCCAGATGTGGATTTTCTATCATCTTTATCCCCCGCAAAATCTGCATCTGAATACCCTCTTATATGTAGGGAATCAGATCTTCTGTATGTTAGCATGTAGTTTTTTTTTTGTGCCTTTCACATAACGCAATGCCTTCTTTACCATTTTCCAGTGTTCAAAACCTGGATTTTCTTGATATCTACCGAGTACTCCGGCGATAAATGCTAAGTCAGGGCGAGTGCACACTTGTGCATACTGTAGGCTTCCAATGGCCTAAGCATATGGAACCGCTTTCATTTGATCCAGCTCGTATTTGATTTTGGGGACTTTGATGTTTCCCAAAACTGTCGCCCTTGACTATAGGGGCAGGTGTGGCACTGCACTTATGCATATTATACTTACTTAGAATCTTTTCTAAATAAGCCTTTTGCGATAGTCCTAATACTCCATTGTTTCTATCTCGGTGAATTTCTATGCCCAAAACAAATGACGCTTCACCAAGATCTTTCATATCAAAATTTGAGGACAAGAACTTCTTTGTCTTTTGCAGTAGACTAACATCACTGCTGGCAAGCAGAATATCATCCACATACAAGATTAGGAAAATATATTTCCCACTTTTAAACTTTGCATAAACGCAATTGTCCTCAATATTTTCTTTAAATCCAAAACTCTTAATTGTTTCATTAAACTTTAGATACCACTGTCTGGAGGCTTGCTTTAATCCATAAATGGATTTCTTTAGGCGGCATCCCATTTCTTCCTTGCCTTCCATGATAAAACCCTTGGGTTGTTTCGTGTATACATTTTCTTCTAAATCCCCGTTTAGAAATGCCGTCTTTACATCCATTTGATGCAACTCTAAATCAAAATGTGCAACTAGTGCCATGATGATTCTGAAGGAATCCTTACATGAGACCGGAGAAAATGTCTCATTGTAATCTATCCCTTCTCTTTGTGTAAATTCTTTTGCCACAAGTCGTGCTTTGTACTTTCCAGGGGGTGGCTGTTGTTGCTCCCTTTCATGCTCAACAAATGGTTCATTCGGCTCCTGACGGACAGGTTCCGAATTTTCACTCATCGTTGTCATGGGTGGAGTTACAATAGGCGCTTGCACCACAATCGCAGGGATCGTCGGTACAGGTGCACATGGTAGCGCAAAAAATGGCTCCTGAGTCATCGGATTAGGTGCATGCACCCTCTTCTCCTCAAGATCAATTTTCCGAGCTACCATGCTCCCCCTCATCATTTCGTCCTCTAAGAAGACACCATGTCCCGCTTCCACAAACTTTGTGTATTTCTCTGGGCAGTAGAAACGATAACCTTTTGACTTTTCAGGATAGCCAATAAAATGGCAGTTGACTGTTTTGGTATCTGACTTTGCGATGTTTGGATTAAATACTTTGGCCTCAGCAGGGCTCCCCCACACTTTCAGGTGGTTTAGAGAAGGCACTCTCCCTGTCCATAGCTCATACGGCGTTTTGGGCACCGATTTGCTTGGTACTCTGTTTAGAATGTGAATAGCGGTTTTTAACGCCTCAATCCACAATCCCAATGGTAGGGTGGAATAGCTCATCATACTGCACACCATATCCATAAGGGTACGGTTGCGCCTTTCAGCTACCCCATTCTGCTGAGGTTCGCCCGACATCGAGTACTAGGCGACTATTCCACTGTAGGAACCTTGCAAAAGGTCCAGGGACTTGGCCATATGGAGTATGTCGACCGTAGTACTCCCCTCCACGATCAGACCTGACTATCTTTCTTCTTATATCATGTTGATTTTCAACTTCAGCTTTGAATATTGAATTTATCCAACACTTCTGTTCTTTCTTTTATTGGATAAATATAACCATATCGGGAGTAATCATCCGTGAATGCTACGAACGAATCATAGCCATCCACACTTTTCACAGGAAATGGTCCACATATATTGGTGTGAATTATTTCTAGTGTTGCTGTGCTTCGATTTGCACCCTTTTTAATTTGCTTTAAAAATTCTCTTTTCATGCAATCGATGCACTGTTCTATGTCTGAGAATTCTAATGGAGGAAGAATATCATTTTTAACGAATCTTTCTATTCTCCCCCTCGAAATATGGCCTAAGCGACAGTGCCATAATTTCGATGATTCATCAGTTCTTTTCTTTTCTTTTGTTCTTTGTCCGACGCGGACAACATTCTTTCACTCATATTACACACAGACAACACCCACATAAGCATTATTACAACATATGGCACACTTGCCATGTCCTTCATGTCCATGTGTACTTTTCTGTCACCAGTTGCTTCAGCAGCTGGGTCGCACATATCTTTGAAGAACCAGTGAACTGGCTCTTTATTCTTTCAAGATACTCCCTTACGGAAGCACACTCTGCAATTGAGCTCACAATAGCGTTCTCAATTGTATTCTTTATAAATGGCACTTAGCCACCTTTTATACTGCCATGCAGCATCATCATCCTTATCATTTCTGACTGGATCTTTTGGTCTGACCGGCTGTGGGAACCCAGTCCACCTCAGCACAAATCTACCTTCTTTTCTCCATTCAGTGTAGTTGCCACCTTTGAGGGTTGGAACATCCTTGATGCAGCTCATCAAGTAGTACCCTCCTTTAAACCATAATGAAATGAGATCATAACAACAATTGCATGCAATAATCCAACGTTGGTCAAAATTAGAACATACAACCGTTTGTGCAATTAAATCTATATCACCGTTGGGCATAAAATAGAGATAAATGCACACCTTATTGCAACAAATCATGATCATGTCATTAATAACGTTGGTTAAAAAATAACAGAACCATAATTGTCACAATAATCACTTTGATTATCACTTTTGCACATGTTCTTACAACAAAACATGATCATGCCATCAATAACGTTGGTCATAAAATGACATATCATAATTGTTTCAACAATCACTTTTAAGTATCTTTTTAAATTTTAATCATCACTTTTGCATTTTTCCAAATTGAAAATGCATCTTAACTATTTGCAGCGGAAACTGTGAATTTAAACTTTAAACTTTGAACTTTTCAGAAGCATCTCTGTTACTTTTTAATTTCCTAAAACAAATATCTCGTTGGTTCAATTTGCTCGGAAAAAACTTGACAAAAAATGCTTCTTTTACTATTGCAGCGGAAACTTTGACTTTAAACTATTAACTTTCAAACTTTTCAGATGCATAACTTTCACTTTATAATTTCTGAACAAATATTTCGTTGGTCCTATTTATTCAGAAAAAACTAGACAAAATTTGGCCAAAAATTTGGCCCAAAACTGCCTAAAATTGCCCCTGTAAATAATAAAAAAAACTGTAAAATTGTGCACACGTGGCCCGTGGCCCACGCGGCCTGTTCGGCTAGGGCTGCGCCCATGTGCGGCACGCAGCAACGCGGGGCACGCACTGCGGCCTGCTCGCGGCCCGCACACGCGGCCTAGACACGGCGCCCACGCGGCCCAGCCAGCGGCCTGCCGCCGAGGCCCAAAACGCGGCCTCGACGCGGCCTGCCAGCGACGCGGCTAGGGTTATGATCCTGGCCGTTGATTTCGATCGGACGGCCGTCCTTTCGGATCGGGAGAACAAAAACACCCCCAACCGGCCGCCCGTGTTGAAACCCTAGCCCTAAGCCATTTCCCCCCCGGCCCTTTCTCTCCTCCTCTCTCTGGCGGCGCGGAGAGAAGCAGCGCTCACCCCTGGCAGCTCGCCGGCGGCTGCGACGGCGCCGCCCGGCGGCTCCTCGCGCTAGCTCGGCAGCCCCATCTCCCCTTTCTGTCTCTCCTGCTCGCCTTCTGGCTGCGGATGGAGGAGCCCGTGGCCGGCACCGCATCTGGTTGGCAGGCGAACTCACGGCCCCTCACACCTCTTTTTCCTCCCAGCCACCAGAACCCAACGGCCTCGACAGTGAGCAGTTGAAGAGCGGTACGGTGGCGCCCCCTTTGGCCCTCTTGCCGGCGTGCGCGAGCACCCAATGGTGAACGCGTCGCCGTCAAGCGGCTCAGGCGGAGGTGCCCTTTGATCCGCCTGCGAACGGCAGCAGCAGCAACCCGGTGGGGTGGGGCTGCGTTACTTTGCCGGCGGCCCCAGGCCTGTCCGGTTAAACTTTCTTTGCTTTCTTTGGGTAGGATTCGGGTTTCTAGTTCATTCTATATACCCGGAAACTGAAGAAAGAACAAACCAACAATCCTAGCAGATCTAGGGTTTCGGGATGAACTAGTATTTGACTTTTGCTTTCTTTTCTACCCGTAAAAACATGAGATCTACAACACTAGCTGGCTCTGATACCAATGTTAACTTTGCTAGATCGTCTAGGTGTAGATCTTTGCCGGGTAGGAGAGGGACTGTGAGATTTACCTTGTCACTTGGAGAACGACGAACCCGTCGACGTCGACATGGTGACGGCGGCGGATCGGTGAGGTAGTGGTGTGGCGGCGGAGCTTCCCGTCGGCACTGCACTAACCCTAATCGGTGGGTCGTCTGGTGGGGCGAGTGGCAGCTCAGGGCAACCTCATGAGCTGTGCCACTGGCCCCCACCAATCTATATAGTGCAGGCGACAGGGACCCACCAACCAGCGAACGGTTGGGCGCCCCCGATCAGGACGCGGACGAAGTCAAGGGGTCGTGCCAGAGCCGTTGGGCTCTGGTGCGGTGGAGATCAATCCTAACAGTACCTACACTTAGATTTCCCACCTCAGTCCCACCTCCACTCGTTTTGCACAAAGGCCCTCTAGAAGTACAACAGAGAGCCATCAGATCTTCCTCTCATCAGTCTCATGGCTGTGCTCTTCCCCATCTTTCCACTGCGGCCGGAAGTGATTCCCGGCGACAGGAGACGATTTCCTCGACGACGAAAGTCCAACGCAGCACTCTCGATTTTGTATGGAGTGGCCGCACAGATCTGGTGGACACAAAGAGCAGATCTTAATATTCTGGGAACCAACTGTCTTGGATTTCCTATTTCTTGATTTTCGATTTGTTGAAATTTGCAATCAGATGTGCTCCCCTGTTCGTGGTTGTGTTCTTTATGAGAGGATTCCAGTTCTTGGTCTAAATATTCACAAGATGGTCCCGTTGATTAAACACCTGTGTGTGTCAAGAATCTGTTTTCCTCGTTGGGCTGAGCAAATGAAACATCTTGAAATTACTAGCATGCCAGGTCAAGGGGGTTTCTAGAAAATGTGCAGCAAGGGATTGGTGGGAGGACAAAGACTCAAATCCGACCCTTAGAACATGATCCAAGGGCTAGGGACGGAAGTTTTCAGATTTTCAGAATCTATCTTGTTTTCACATGATATGTTCCCGGCACTAAACTATGCAGAAAACAATAGAGATAGGAGGTGCGTGGAGATAACAGGATTACTACCCATTTGTTTGAAACTTCCGTCTGGAGGAATCAGGGAGCACCCAACAGTGCAGGTGTGGGCATGACAAGCCAGCCTCAATCTCTTTAGACGGTTGGTGAAGGAGAGGGGAAATGTAGTGCAAAGAAGCCACTGCTGAGGTGGTTCAAGATACTGTGAACGAGTACTAACCAAAATAAAACTGAACTCCTTTTTCTCAGTTTCCTAATCTTTAGTACTACTACAATGATTATTGCTTGCACCTGAGTAGTCTTCCAAATTGTCTGATATGGGTGATATGAGTAAGGCCGTGTGCATCACCACGATGCAGAGGCTGGGGTGATATCCCCTTTTCGAAAAAAAATGAATGATATGAGTGGACTGACGATGTCAACATCCTGCAAGCAAAGAGTGACATCAATTAAAAACCTTCCATCGGAAAACACAAAATTATATCTATGTTTTTGTATCCAGAATCATCGATTTCTGCAACAAAATGAACATATGCGTTGATGCCAGATCTTTTGAGTACCAAAAACAACTGATTTGAGCGCACTTGATTGGACATGTTCAGCAAAAAATTGCCTGAATGCTAGCGCCAGTCAACAATTTTTTAAGGAATGAAAGTTTGGAACCTCCAAGAACAGAGATCACTTCCATTTACAAGCAACATATCCTCCCACAAAGCAAAACTTGTGTAGAGGAATAATAACCAAACCTGCAAAGTGGAAACATAGTCTTTTAGTCATTTTTGTCGAGCGATGAATAAATGAGTAGAGGCATGTGTTTCCTAGTTAAAATTTCATAGTATGAAAACTAAATCGCTTCAACAGGCTGCTCATCTAAGTACTATATACACCCATCTATGATTAACCTTTTCCCTTGATGATGACACGTACAATAATTAGAGCATGAAAACATAAGGGACTGCAGATCATCTCAGCAGACATGTCCTGTCCTAAATCATATCTACTTCCACAAGAAGCATGTGCTATCTTTATAGAAGGCATGAATAAATAAGAGAACAGATCAACCAATCAGATCCGGGCTACAAGTTGTTCTGTTTATGCTCACTGGCAGGCAATTCCCTCCACAAAATAATGTAAGACGACCGCAGAACAAATATGCCGCTGTTATATATAAAATAAGCAAGACCGGAGCAACCAACACAACATAGAAAGATCATGAAATTAAATATTACCACAATCTCTACTAATAAGTTACGGATCGGTGGTGTTGGTAGGTCAAAAAAACCGGGATAAATTTTCGTCCGTCAAAAAAACCGGATATTTGGTACGTATAAAAAACCAAAGAACATCCCGCAGGGAAGCCGCGATCCCCACGAATCGGTTGTAGTCAAAAAAACCACGTTCGTTGCCTATCGGGAAAACATTAAGAGTTAGGATCGGTCCGTACGACCGTACCGTCAAAATAATATAAACCAACCAATTTAGGAGTCCAAAGCGGCTACGGTGGGATGCCTCCTCCGGATCTAACAATGGCTCACGTGGAAACCCAGCCGAAGGAATAGACTCTGGGCATCTATGACGCCAACTTTGCTCTGGCCGTACCGGTGGCGAAGTTATGCGCCAGCTGCTGCCGTTGAGAACGCGCACCCAGCCGCGGGCGAGAGGAGACGCACCTACAAATCTTCCAGGCAAGATTGCATCGCGCTCGCACTCCCGAAGGCAAGACGCTTGGAGAAGAAGAAGCTTTGCATGAAGCAGGCGTGAGCAACCAATAAGCGTGCACGCTATCCGGGCTCTCGATTCAACCTGCGTGAGCTGGCCGTGCAGATCGATGTGCAGATCGATAAGGCCATGGCTGTAATGACAGTATGTGATCAGGACGATGCCGAAGTCAGATTGTGTTGTTGTCTCTCTCATGAAAGATACCACCACCCCATGCACACAGAGGGGAGTAGGCGGAAACTGCATGACCGTCCGTAGATGCTACTCGCTGCAGTGGACGACTCGCTGGCATGTGGCCTAAGGGCATCTCCAACGGCGAGCGACCGTTAGGGTCCGCCGGGCCGAAAAATAACCAAAATATTTCTTCATTACTATTGATTGGCCAAAAGAACCATCTTTAAAGAGATGGTTAGTCGAGTTAACATAAAACTAGAACAACCGTACCTACTCGCCGTCGCGCGGCCTACCACGGCCGGGGTTACTCGCAGTCGCGCGACCTACTACTGGCCGCCGGAGGGGTCGGCGCCGTCGTCGAAGCGCGAGCGCTTCACATCCTCAGCGCGCCGCGCACGCCGGTGATCGGACATCTCGTCTTGCCGCCTGCGGCGTTCGAGGGCCTCGGCTAGAGAGGAGTCACACAGGACTCTCCTGGCTAGAGGAGGCTGCCTCCGCCATCGCCGCCTGGGCCGCCGCCTCGTCCGCCTGGGCCGCCAGCTAGGCGTGGTAGCGGGGCCTGTCCCTAGCCGCCTCCGCTACCGCTTCGTCCCTGGCGGCGATGGCGTCTGCCAGCTCCCGGTTCTCTTGCTCGCCCCGCGCAGGAGAAGGACCCCTCCACTGGAGCGAATCTAGGTCGGAGCACATGTTCCCCCGAGCCATGGTGATCACACAGCCGTGGGCTTCCTCCTCCGCTGCCCAAGCCTAACGGCGCAGGGCGTCCCGAGCTAGGGTCTCGAAGGACGCGAGCAGAACCCGCTGGTCGCCGACGCACTCGAAGCGGCTGGGTACAACATCATCGTCGGCGGCGATGTCTTTGATGACAGCGTCCGCAGGTGGGGCCGCCATCGCCGCCGAGCGTCGGCAAGCTCGGCCCTGGCGTCGGCGATTTCCGCTCTGGCTTCCGAGAGGCGCTCACACCCTTGCGTGGGCTCTGCCGCCTCCACCTCCGCCTCCGCAACCTCCGCCTCCGCAACCTCCGCCTCCGCCGCCTCCGGGACCAGCTGCTCGGCCTGAAACCCGTTGGCGACTAGCTGCTCGTCCTCCAGGTGGGCTTGGCGGCACATCTGAACAACCTGGTCCCAGCTAAGGTTGTGCTCAGCCATGGATGAACGCTAGGATTTAGCTTGAGGTGTGCCCGTCACCTCCGCCGGTGTCCACCATATATAGCCACGGCGGGGTGGGAAAAGACATTGCCACGCAGGTCGTTTCCCGCGCGCGCGAAACGCCGGCGAAACTTGCCAATGTGTTGGGCAAGCGCGGGAACGACCGTCGTCGCGCGGGAACCGGTAATCGTCGGCGGCAGGCCTCGACGGGACGTTAAACCGCCATTAACGACCTTGACGTTGTCTCCGCTAAAAAAATGCGCCCGCACCGCTGGAGATACCCCGACGCAAACGGTCGCCCTGGGCCGCATGGCGTCCACGGGCCAACCTAAACGGATACAACCGGACATTTTGGACGTCCGAAATGGGTCGGTCCATTAGAGATGCGAGGCCTCCAAAATTCGTTGATGAAAGAATGGAGCGGAGGTGCGAAAAATAATGGCACAGACGAGCCAGGCAGGGATTAACCCGTGTGTGTATCTTAATTTGGATCAGAACAGCTGAACGCGGAGCAGCAGATCTGCTGATGCTATCGTGTGCTGGGAGAGACATTGTCTTTACTGGACAAGCAAGGAAGAGAACGAGTGCAGGTAGCAACAGAAAGTAACAATATTGGCGTATGAAAGTATATTGTCTAAGTTGCTGCATCCAAATGTATATTTGTCAGTGGTGTGTACACGTCCTAGGAAAGGGATATTGGATGGTCAACAAGTCATTTTGTGTTATTCATAAAAAAGAGTTCATTTTCTGTACACTAAGTACACGTGTTAGTAGTTTAATGTATATACAATAGGAGTGAATTTAGGGATTATGTTAGGTATGTTATAAATTTCTTGTAAGATTCATGCATGTTATCTAGAAATTTGCATAGAGTAGGGTGGAGAAAAAAACTGATTGTTATTTTGTTACGAGCTTAAAGTGGAAAACAATTGTGTCCCGCCAAGAGTTTTTCATCGGTGATATTGTCCCGTAGCAACGCACGGGTATAGTGCTAGTAATCATCAAAGGGGAAAAATAACTTGAGAAAGCGTCCAATAACTGCATAGGAAATCACAGAGAGAGAGAAAGGGACATATAGACATACCGTAAGAGATCATAGCAGACATGGGATGACAGGAACACCTGGATCCGAAGACCTGCTGAGCTAACCTCATCTTTTGTGTGCTATTGCGTCGTCGTCTCACCGATCAGACCTGCTGAGCTAACCTCATCTAAAGAATTATTCAGTTCAGGAGTTGCTTGACTGTCTTTGATTTTGTAAGATTGCATGACTGGTCATGCTGCAGTTTCTTCATCACCGGAAGTTCCTTCATTGCCATTAGAGGCTTCTCCACGTTCTCATTCCACACGGGCAGGACCACTAGAAGACCCTGCATGGCTTGCACCGCTATAGTAACTTTGGCTTATTTAGATGCTCCTCCAGACTTTTTTTGTTGCAAGCATCCAGATCACTGTCTTCATCATTGAGAAGTTGATTACCATCAAAATCTAAAAATGTATTCACCAAATTTTTATGCCAAGAATGCCAAAAACGACATACATGAATCAAAAACAGGAAATGAAATATTTCCCAGTTCAACATAATACATACTGAGGCATCCTTGCCCAGAAAAGAGTGCACTAATAGACAAGTATCGTACCTTATAATGATCACATGGGTCAAGGATCATCCATAATGAAGCCACCCAGCTGCCATGTTGGATCTTTTGCACGAACTCAATCATAAAGAGCAGCCATCCATCTTTGTATTTCACGATGTGTAAATTTGGAAGTTATAATTCAACCAACAGAAATTGCATTTTTCTTCTGCTTAAACACAAGGATACTATCTCCAGGATACTGCAAAACGGCTAACAACAATACTATTATTGAATCAAAGCAAACTTTAAACTACTGCAAAAATAAATAAATAATGGCATTGACAAACCTCTAACTTCTTTGTTCCAAAATCCAAATCTTGAATCGGAAGCCAGTAAACTGCACTTGCCATACTGAATCATGTGATATAGCTGCCATTTGTCTGAATACCCAACAAAGATATCATTATTTGTAAATCTTCAAAGAAAAATAGGTATTGCTCATGATTTTCAACCAATATGTTAACACTCATAGTACGTGTCAGCTCTAGCTAAAGTGTATGCTAACCATTGACTTTGAATTGAATGTCTACTTGTCGAAAAATATATATCTGCAAGCTGCAGAATCACATATATGCAAGCCACATGAACATAGATCATATATAGCATGCAACCGAAAATTGCAAACTGATAACCGGGATAAGAGAAAAGTTAATCATATTCTTCTTTTTCTTAGAAAAACACAAATATGAATATGAGCAGCGAACCTCAACTTATATCTTTTGTGTCAAGTAAAAAACTGAACCAAGCTCTTTGGATCTACGCAAACAAAAAGAAAGATAAACATGTCCAAAAGGCAAAATACAGAAAAGGGATCAATTTCGACAGGGCAAAAAACCAATCTGCACAGATAATATATCTACAAACAACAATCTTGGCAAACTCTTATGACTTATCCTATGCGGCAAAAAGAACTTCCAGTCTAGCTAAGAATAATATGTGCCGCCCACAACGGCATGACAAATAAAGAGACCAAGAGAGAGTTGAGATATTAAAACTTCCAGGAAGGTCCTAGCACTTGGATTTCCAGCTGCGACATTCTAAAACCACATTATTGGTGTCGGCTGGCCGTATCAGAAGTACTGGAGTTAAAGGTAGAGTTATGTCAAATTATTACAGGCATACACAAGAATTAGGTTTGGCCTTAGCAGTCGAAGCATGATAACTGAATGCAATGGAAAATGGTAACACAGTTCTCCCATTTAATCTGACACACAAAACACCTACAGCTCTTTACCTACAATATCTTTAACCAGTGAGACCGACTTTTGCAAACCATATTTTCTGTGACAGTTGAACCGTAAGAACAAAGATGTACAACAGACTGGAGAGGTTGCACAAATAAGTGACAAAAATAGAAATGTACCAACTACCTAAAAGTGTTTAATTAGAGTGGGGAATAGCTCTGGAAATGAGGCAATTGAGTGATGCCGTTGTCATTTTGTGTACTCAATACAGAGAGAGACAACTTGTAAACTCAATTCAGTATTTAGCAACAACAATTTGCTTAAATAGCAGCTGGGTCAAGCGACATGCAATTACTTTAATAACAGGTGGCTAAAAAAATAAGCACCTAAGTTTGTATAGCGATGGAAGAGGGGGGGGGGGGGGCGCGGGGAGCTGCCAACCTTTCACGATAGTCCTGCCAGGAATAGCCTAGTGAGAAAGAAGCAATGGTCGGGATCAAACAAGTAGCATCCACAAACCATATGTCACTGCGACAACGCTACATAGCAGAATTTCCACACAATGAATCAACACGCTAACAAAGGAAAGCACAAAAGCTACGGATGCTTGGAGACAAACCTCAACCGGGCTGCAGAAAAATGGTGAATCAGGCGTACAAGCTAGAAGGCCTAAATATACATCGCCAATTCTTAATGTTTCCAAATCTCCATCTTAAACTGACTAAATCCTGCAGTAAAGAAAAAACTCACATATGACATAAGGGCATACATCGGTTCTTAATTGCAGAAAAGGGGTTGCTTATCTTAGATCGAAAGAGAGTATATATTCCCATAAAAAATAGATGCATCCGAATTATCTCTGTCCTGAAAGACCCAAACTGAATACATGTTCTTAGCAAAAGAGGTGCATTAATATGATCTACATTGTTACAGTTATTCATTACTGGAAACAATTCTACATAGCTTTTCTTATATTCATACACAGCAACACATACATGTCCATGGACAGGAAGTATATACCTGATTTGCAAAAGCCCCATAGTGAGAAGTGGAAATGAGGACACGAAGATGACAAATCCTGCCTGTGTTCCATCAAATCCCCTTCCCATCGCTGCATAGCCCAAGGGGAAAATCAGCAAGAAAAGCATTCAGCCAGGCAGCAGCAAATCAAGCAAGCACGCAGCGGCAGCATAGCTAGGCAAGACGAGATGGGAGCAAGCACGACGGGAGCAAGAAGTAACCTCGCTAATGGTGACGGGCGATTCCAGGTGGCGGCGGCGCGCGAGACTCTAAGCGGCATCAGCCCGGATACCGGCGAGGCCCTTCTGGCTGCTCCAGGCGGCCTGCCATGGTCGCCGCCGCCGCCGCTCACGAGGCATGGTCGCCTGGATGATGCGAGGCCGACCTGGACGGCTGGCACGACGGCGCGGATGAGCTTGGGATCGCCATGGATCCGGGGACGGGCCGGTGGTGGGCGAGCAACAACTGGACAGCACCGCCGGCGGCGGCGGCTGCTGCTCGGCCACCCGCGCGGTCCGTAAACTCCATGATCGTCGCTGGCCACCACCTCGGGACCCTTCTCGCGGGAGGAGAAGATCCAGCAGTGAGGCTGAGGCGCCCCCAGCGACCTTCTGACCTCTCAAGCGCTCGCCTCCACCATTCGCAAGCCCGACCCAGAGCGACGGGCAGAGGATGCGGGAGGAGAAGTACCGGTGGCGGCGGCTAGGGTTTTGAGAAGTGGAGTTAGAGGAGAAGCGGGGAAGGGAGTGGGTGTGGGTGGCGGCTCTTCCCATGGCAAGAAGGCAGGCCTGCCATGACCAGCGACGCCGGAAAAGCCCTGTACCCGGCGTCGCCTCGCCGTTCGCCACGCGCGTACGGACTGAGAAGAGAGGACGGAAATGAGACATGAAAAGATGACAAAATTCCCCCTTTTTTTAGGGTAAAAATCGTAATTACCCCTGGTGTGCAAGAATGTTTAAAGAGATCTACACACTAAATAATACTCCCTCTATTCATTCTATAGTGCCTATAGTTTTTTGGCACGAAAATTAGAGTAAGTATTTTTTTACATAAGACCTCCTAGGTGAACTATTTGAGATCAATGTAAAATTTGGGAAATTCATATCTTCCTAACTTAACATAACAAATCCCATAAATCTCTCGTTGATTCTACATATATGTGCAGCCAAGTTCAATTAAGGAAAGTAACACTGGCAGAAAAAAAGGCTTTAGTCCCGGTTCGCAACTGTCATTAGTCGCGGTTGCGCAAAGATCAATTAAGCGCGGCAAAAAACCCCCCCCCCCCCCCCCCCCCGCCCCCTCCTTTAGTCGCGGTTGCTTACGAACCGCGACTAAAGGCCCGTCCACGTGGGCGCCAGGCGTCGGTCGGGGCGGAGGACCTTTAGTCGCGGTTCACCTGGCTAACCACGACTAAAGGCCTCCGCAGGTTTAGGGTTTTAGCCCCCCCCCCCCCCTCCCCCCCTTAAATCTGGTTTCTTTTAAATTTGTATTATTTTATTTCTTTTATATTTTATTTTGTGTTTTATTTTAATTTTGAAGAAGTTTCAGTACACATATTCTACACTACTATATACATGCATATGAATGTACAATTTCAAACAAGTTTGAAATTAGAAACAAGAAG
The DNA here is from genome assembly GCF_019359855.2 of Lolium perenne. Taxonomy (NCBI): domain Eukaryota; kingdom Viridiplantae; phylum Streptophyta; class Magnoliopsida; order Poales; family Poaceae; genus Lolium; species Lolium perenne. The sequence continues at coordinate 189,639,637 of NC_067248.2, read as the reverse complement.
AATTCAAGAGGAATATACAATATACTATTTGAATGCCCGTGCGTTGCCACGGTCCAACAAATTTATGACAGTTATCTATGTGTGTATACTTCCTCTAAGTGACTATCATCTAACATTTTTTAAAGTTTATTTCCTCTATGCACATTAAAAATCTTTACTATGGTGCCTATGCATGTGATAATATGCATATTGTGCAGATACCCAAAAGGATAGGAAAGACACATTTTACGCTTTACTAAATTAACACATGCCGGCCATATCAAACTGTAAAAAATGCTATGCTTTCAGTATTAGGACATATCATTTCCTACCTTCCAGTGCTAAATAACTTGGTGAGCCCAACATGCATATTACAAATTATCATTCTAAAGGCCAACTCAACTTACAGAAATAAATTGGTATACTGACCTTTCTTTATGTTTGGCTAATAATGAGACATCCATATATTTTCTCGTAATTTGAATGTTTGCAAGAACATCATTACTATACAGACATGGTAGATAGCAAAATGTTCCAGCCATTTTGTAGTGCGGCAACAAGTTTTATTGACATTCTCAGAACAAAAAAAAACATGGAAATTTGGCAAGTCTGCCACAAGCAGTGTGCTAACAAAAGAATGGGCAAACTCAAAAGAAATAGTGTAATCAATAATTTTCAAAGGACTCCTCTATTGTTGATGTGCAATTCACACATGAGAAAGCTCCTAGAAGGGGAAGAAGTGATGAGAGCCAATTTGGTGCACAGGTGTCCCTAGCATCTTCTGAGAGCAGCCCTAGTGACCTCCAACATGCATCAATGCAGGCAATGAAGGAATACAACTGAATAAATAAGTCATTGAATCAAGAGGAACCGAAACTGTAGGAGAGAGATGAAGAGCTATGTGGAGCAAACATTGTATTAGCTGCTGGTACCAACAGGTTGCAAGAAATATTTTTGAATAGACTTGCAGTTCCATATAGTGATGCATACTTTATGTTGGAATATACAGTAAAAAAATAACTTAATGAGGGAATCAGTAGGGAAGCATGTATTTATTTTCTTTTGTTATAAGTGCATTTAATGAAATTGTTAACTACTACTTAATATTTAGATTGGAACATTTAGAGCGTGCATTAATCCTTTTGAGCTGAAGCGTGTATTACTCTCTGTATGCTACAAAACTGATCAAGCTAAAAAAAATTGTCAGAAGATTCTTCATGCTTAGTAAGTGCACAAGATCATTGAGCTGCATTAGTCCCAAATAAGGCGCGTAGCCCAAGCCTAGAAAATGGAGTGATACTTCTGGCTGTCATAAACAACGATGCCTTAGCTAATACCCAACATTAGTGTGACTTGACAGAACTACGCTTACTTCCAGGTAAACACCAAGAGTATTACATTATCAAGAAAGTGTATTTTTTGACTAATAAAGAGAACTATCATTAAAGGGGGTCAAGACTAAGTCTAGTATTACTTTTACAGTCCATGGAGAAGAAAACAGGACAACAAAGATGCACAACTGTATCCTGATACTGCTTCCAAAGTATGTCATCTTTTACGGTCCATGTATCTTGTACCTTAATATCGCAAGCAAATTAGAAGGTTGTGGAGCAGGAAGGACCTCAAGTAAGCCCTTAGGGCTCTTTGACCGATTGGTATCCTCAATTTTCAACAACAGTAGTAAACACCACAAGATACTATGTGTAGCATGGTGTGATCTCTTTGATTCTTTGAACATCCCCTTGTCGAATCTACATGTTAGACTAAAATGCAGAATATTTCTACATGATCCGCATTGCTAACAACAATTGTACCTTCTGTTATTATTTTCTTAAGATGGACGGGCGCGGCAACATGCACTTCCATGGTATAATTCTAGCAGATAATATGTGATAGTATGTGAGCTTTTCTTTTGGTAAGAAGGAAAAAAGGATCAAAATCAAAGAAACGTATGCTGATTTATCGGCGATTCATGTACCAATTATTCTACCATAGAGAAATCTGCAATCTGTAGAGCTAAACAAAACCACAAGTATGGTTTAGAGCTGAATCATTTTGGAACAATTTTTTCTTGTACATAGAAATTTACATTGTAATGTTTAACCATTTGTATAAGAATATAGGTACCATGAAAACAGTTCATACTGGGGAATGTGCACTCTCTTTTCCCAAACGAAATTTCTTTGTCAAGCGATTAACATAAAAGTGAGCTGATAGCTGGATCTAGATAATATAGGAAAATTTAAGTGAGTATACTGCAGTAGTAACAGCTAAATTGACATGGCATTCATCAGCAGGAACCAACTACAATTTATTCAAGAAATGCAGTGGAAGAAAAACCGAAGACCGCGTACTTCACTGGAGTTTTTGTGGTGATCCGGCATACCACTGCATGGTGTAGTATGCAAGTCTGATATAACACCAATGAAACACCGTTCCACTAGTATTATATCGCTCAAAGTGGTACAACAGAAACATATGCGGGTCCAAGACATGTCTATAGAATTACAACATTGACTCAGTTACATAAGATCATCACAGCCTCCTACTTTACAATGAGGTAAAACTGCAAATAAACTCCAGAAGAACGACTCGTAGTCTAGTCTTATCACGAACTCTATTTATAGAGTATTTAACTAGCTATAGAGGCTATGAATAGATTCTAGCTAAATAGGAGCTAGGTTTAGGAAACTAGTTCCTTTCTATTGCTAAGCTAGGTTTTATCCTTGTTGGATGTGGTGTTTGACTCTTCTGACAGGTTTCTGTCCCTTGAAGTAGTTGTTGACTCCTCGGTCTTCTAGTTGCACTGTAGATCCTCCTTTGATGCCTCCATATCTAAGCAGGAGATTTAAGAGTGGGATGAGTACGAGCGTACTCAACAAGTTTATTATAGGAAAGAGGTGTTTAATGCACTAACTACAGCATTAGACCAGAAAGTCTAATACCAATGCAGGTTTTCATAACCATTTCTTCAAAAGGTTGCTTTTATTCAGAAGAAATATGTCCGTCAGCCTTCACCGGTTTACTAGAACTTCATGGAGTTCCTTTCCGGCAGCGTTCGCAGTTCCAAACCCGGAACAGGGAGTGACAGGTCACGATTCATTACACTCTGCAGAGGTGTGTTGCTTTACCCATAAGAGATCTTAACCTTGTTGCCAACTGAGCTGCAGGCTCGTCCACACTTCCTTTGGTGTGAGGCCAGGAGTAAGGTCATAGCCAATCATATTCCTCTGCTACCTCGTGTTGGAGATATGCCCAAGAGGCAATAATAAAATGGTTATTATAATATATCTTTGTGTTTATGATAATGTTTACATACCATGCTATAATTGTATTAACCGAAACATTGATACATGTGTGTTATGTGAACAACAAAGAGTCCCTAGTATGCCTCTTAACTAGCTTGTTGATTAATGGATGATTAGTTTCATAATCATGAACATTGGATGTTATTAATAACAAGGTTATATCATTGTATGAATGATGTAATGGACACACCCAATCAAGCGTAGCATAAGATCACGTCATTAAGTTATTTGCTATAATCTTTTGATACATAGTTACCTAGTCCTTATGACCATGAGATCATATAAATCACTTATACCGGAAAGGTACTTTGATTACATCAAACGCCACTGCGTAAATGGGTGGTTATAAAGATGGGATTAAGTATCCGGAAAGTATGAGTTGACGCATATGGATCAACAGTGGGATTTGTCCATCCCGATGACGGATAGATATACTCTGGGCCCTCTCGGTGGAATGTCGTCTAATGTCTTGCAAGCATATGAATAAGTTCATAAGAGACCACATACCACGGTACGAGTAAAGAGTACTTGTCAGGAGACGAGGTTGAACAAGGTATAGAGTGATACCGATGATCAAACCTCGGACAAGTAAAATATCGCGTGACAAAGGGAATTGGTATCATATGTGAATGGTTCATTCGATCACTGAAGTCATCGTTGAATATGTGGGAGCCATTATGGATCTCCAGATCCCGCTATTGGTTATTGGTTGGAGAGAGTACTCAACCATGTCCACATAGTTCGCGAACCGTAGGGTGACACACTTAAGGTTTGATGTTGAAATGATAGAACTTGAATATGGAATAGAGTTCGAAGTTTTGTTCGAAGTCCCGGATGGGATCCCGGACATCACGAGGAGTTCCGGAATGGTCCGGAGAATAAGATTCATATATAGGAAGTCATATTCCAAGTTTGGAAATGATCCGGTGCATTTATGGCAGGTTCTAGAAGGTTCTAGAAAAGACCGGAAGAATGGCACTATGGAAGGTGGAGTCCCGGAGGGACTCCACTAGCATGGCCGGCCAGCCCTAAGGGGAAGGAATCCTGATGCGCGTGGTTGACGTGTTGTCTTTCCGTTCGACACCCGTCCGTTGGGAACCCCAAGAGGAAGGTGTGATGCGCACAGCGGCAAGTTTCCCTCAGTAAGAAACCAAGGTTTATCGAACCAGTAGGAGTCAAGAAGCACGTGAAGGTTGATGGCGGCGAGATGTAGTGCGGCGCAACACCAGGGATTCCGGCGCCAACGTGGAACCTGCACAACACAAACCAAGTACTTTGCCCCAACGAAACAAATGAGGTTGTCAATCTCACCGGCTTGCTGTAACAAAGGATTAGATGTATAGTGTGGAAGATGATTGTTTGCAGAAAACAGTAGAACAATTGCAGTAGATTGTATTTCAGTATAGAGAATTGGACCGAGGTCCACAGTTCACTAGAGGTGTCTCTCCCATAAGATAAATAGCATGTTGGGTGAACAAATTACAGTTGGGCAATTGACAAATAGAGAGGGCATGACCATGCACATACATAGTATGATGAGTATTGTGAGATTTAATTGGGCATTACGACAAAGTACATAGACCGCTATCCAGCATGCATCTATGCCTAAAAAGTCCACCTTCAGGTTATCATCCGAACCCCCTCCAGTATTGAGTTGCTAACAACAGACAATTGCATTAAGTATTGCGCGTAATGTAATCAATAACTACATCCTCGGACATAGCATCAATGTTTTATCCCTAGTGGCAACAGCACATCCATAACCTTAGAGGTTTCTGTCACTCCCCCAGATTCACGGAGACATGAACCCACTATCGAGCATAAATACTCCCTCTTGGAGTTACTAGCAAAAACTTGGCCAGAGCCTCTACTAATAACAGAGAGCATGCAAGATCATAAACAACACATAGATATAAATTGATAATCAACATAACATAGTATTCTCTATTCATCGGATCCCAACAAACACAACATATAGCATTACAGATAGATGATCTTGATCATGTTAGGCAGCTCACAAGATCCGACAATGAAGCATAATGAGGAGAAGACAACCATCTAGCTACTGCTATGGACCCATAGTCCAGGGGTGAACTACTCACTCATCACTCCGGAGGTGACCATGGCGGCGTAGAGTCCTCCGGGAGATGAATCCCCTCTCCGACAGGGTGCCGGAGGCGATCTCTTGAATCCCCCGAGATGGGATTGGCGGCGGCGGCGTATCTGGAAGGTTTTCCGTATCGTGGCTCTCGGTACTGGGGGTTTCGCGACGAAGGCTATTTCTAGGCGGAAGGGCAGGTCAAGGGGCGTTGCGAGGGGCCCAGGAGACAGGCCGGCGCGGCCAAGGCTTGGGCCGCGCCGCCCTACCTCCTGGCCACCTCGTGGCCCCACTTCGTTGACTCTTCGGTCTTCTGGAAGCTTCGTGTGAAAATAGGCCCCTGGGCGTTGATTTCGTCCAATTCCGAGAATATTTCCTTACTAGGATTTCTGAAACCAAAAACAGCAGAACACAGCAACTGGCTCTTCGGCATCTTGTTAATAGGTTAGTTCCATAAAATGCATAAATATGATGTAAAGTATGCATAAAACATGTAGATATCATCAATAATGTGGCATGGAACATAAGAAATTATCGATACGTCGGAGACGTATCAGCATCCCCAAGCTTAGTTTCTGCTCGTCCCGAGCAGGTAAACGATAAAAAAGATAATTTCTGGAGTGACATGCCATCATAACCTTGATCATACTATTGTAAAGCATATGTAATGAATGCAGCGATCAAAACAATGTAAATGACATGAGTAAACAAATGAATCATATAGCAAAGACTTTTCATGAATAGTACTTCAAGACAAGCATCAATAAGTCTTGCATAAGAGTTAACTCATAAAGCAATAATCTCAAAGTAGAGGTATTGAAGCAACACAAAGGAAGATGAAGTTTCAGCGGTTGCTTTCAACTTATAACATGTATATCTCATGGATATTGTCAATGTAAAGTAATATAACAAGTGCAATATGCAAGTATGTAGGAATCAATGCACAGTTCACACAAGTGTTTGCTTCTTGAGGTGGAGAGAAATAGGTGAACTGACTCAACAATAAAAGTAGAAGAAAGGTCCTTCAAAGAGGAAAGCATCGATTGCTATATTTGTGCTAGAGCTTTGATTTTGAAAACAAGAAACAATTTTGTCAACGGTAGTAATAAAGCATATGTGTTATGTAAATTATATCTTACAAGTTGCAAGCCTCATGCATAGTATACTAATAGTGCCCGCACCTTGTCCTAATTAGCTTGGATTACCGGGATTATCGCAATGCACATGTTTTAACCAAGTGTCACAAAGGGGTACCTCTATGCACTTTGTACAAAGGTCTAAGGAGAAAGTTCGCATCGGATTTCTCGCTATTGATTATTCTCAACTTAGACATCCATACCGGGACAACATAGACAACAGATAATGGACTCCTCTTTTATGCATAAGCATGTAGCAACAATTAATTTTCTCATATGAGATTGAGGATATATGTCCAAAACTGAAACTTCCGCCATGGATCATGGCTTTAGTTAGCGGCCCAATGTTCTTCTCTAACAATATGCATGCTCTAACCATTAGGTGGTAAATCTCCCTTACTTCAGACAAGACGAACATGCATAGAAACTCACATGATATTCAACAAAGAGTAGTTGATGGCGTCCCCAGGAACATGGTTATCGCACAACAAGTAACTTAATAAGAGATAAAGTGCATAAGTACATATTCAATACCACAATAGTTTTTAGGCTATTTGTCCCATGAGCTATATATTGCAAAGGTAAAGGATAGAAATTTTAAAGGTAGCACTCAAGCAATTTACTTTGGAATGGCGGAGAAATACCATGTAGTAGGTAGGTATGGTGGACACAAATGGCATAGTGGTTGGCTCAAGTATTTTGGATGCATGAGAAGTATTCCCTCTCGATACAAGGTTTAGGCTAGCAAGGTTTATTTGAAACAAACACAAGGATGAAGCGGCGCAGAAAAACTCACATAAAAGACATATTGTAAACATTATAAGACTCTACACCGTCTTCCTTGTTGTTCAAACTCAATACTAGAAATTATCTAGACTTTAGAGAGACCAAATATGCAAACCAAATTTTAGCATGCTCTATGTATTTCTTCATTAATAGGTGCAAAGTATATGATGCAAGAGCTTAAACATGAGCACAACAATTGCCAAGTATCACATTATCCAAGACATTATAGCAAATTACTACATGTATCATTTTCCAATTCCAACCATATAACAATTTAACGAAGAAGAAACTTCGCCATGAATATTATGAGTAAAGCCTAAGGACATACTTGTCCATATGCAACAGCGGAGCGTGTCTCTCTCCCACACAAAGAATGCTAGGATCCATTTTATTCAAACAAAACAAAAAACAAAAACAAACCGACGCTCCAAGCAAAGCACATAAGATGTGACGGAATAAAAATATAGTTTCAGGGGAGGAACCTGATAATGTTGTCGATGAAGAAGGGGATGCCTTGGGCATCCCCAAGCTTAGACGCTTGAGTCTTCTTGATATATGCAGGGGTGAACCACCGGGGCATCCCCAAGCTTAGAGCTTTCACTCTCCTTGATCATGTTGTATCATCTCCCTCTCTTGATCCTTGAAAACTTCCTCCACACCAAACTCAAAACAACTCATTAGAGGGTTAGTGCACAATCAAAACATTCATGTTCAGAGGTGAAATAATCATTCTTAACACTTCTGGACATTGCACAAAGCTACTAATAGTCAATGGAATCAAAAAATCCATCGAACATATCAAAACAGGCAATGCGAAATAAAAGGCAGAATCTGTCAAAACAGAGCAGTTCGTAATGACGAATTTTATTGAGGCACCAGACTTGCTCAAATGAAAATGCTCAAATTGAATGAAAGTTTCGTACATATCTGAGGATCACTCACGTAAATTGGCATAATTTTCTGAGGTACCTACAGAGAATTTTTCCCAGATTCGTGACAACAAAGAAATCTGTTTCTGCGCAGTAATCCAAATCTAGTATGAACCTTACTATCAACGACTTTACTTGGCACAACAAAGCACAAAACTAAGATAAGGAGAGGTTGCTACAGTAGTAAACAACTTCTAAGACTCAAAATCAAAACAAAGTGCTGTAGTAAAAACATGGGTTGTCTCCCATAAGCGCTTTTCTTTAACGCCTTTCAGCTAGGCGCAGAAAGTGTATATCAAGTGTTATCAAGAGATGGTGCATCTACAGCGGGATTTGGAGTTTTCTCAACTATGCATTTTATCTTTTCTATGTGAGTTTCAGAGGCTCCCTTTTCATTAGTCTTAGGTTTGCTACTCTCATCAAACAAATCTTCAGGAACAATCCAATCAAAATTCTTTTCTAGTGCCTCGCACATTCCCAAGAGCTTGCAAGGTATTGATGTTTTTATATCCCCCTCATAATTAACTTCATTAGTGTACTTTTGTCTATCTTTTTCCATCTTCTCAAGGGTACTGGCAAAGTTGGTATAAGAGCCTAGCATATTATATTTAGTGAAGACTTTTCTAGCTTCTCTTGCTATTCCCCCAAATTCTTTAAGAAGGGTTTCTAATACAAAATCTTTCGTTTCTCCTTCTTCCATATCACTGAGTGTAAGAAACATATGTTGAATCACAGGATTAAGATTAACAAATCTAGCTTCTAACGCGTGTACTAAAGAAGCAACAGCAATTTCATAAGTAGGAGCAAGTTCTACCAAGTGTCTATCTTCAAAATCTTCAACGGTACTAACATGATTGAAAAATTCTTCTATATTATTTCTCCCAATTATAGACCCACGTCCTACCGGCATGTCTTTTACGGTAAAATTAAAAGGAAACATGTTGAAATAAGTGAAGTAAATGCAAGTAACTAATTTTTTTTGTGTTTTTAATATAGAGTGCAAGACAGTAAATAAAGTAAAACTAGCAACTAATTTTTTTGTATTTTGATTTAGTGCAGCAAACAAAGTAGTAAATAAAATAAAGCAAGACAAAAACAAAGTAAAGAGATTGGGATGTGGAGACTCCCCTTGCAGCGTGTCTTGATCTCCCCGGCAACGGCGCCAGAAATTTGCTTGATGCGCGTGGTTGACGTGTTGTCTTTCCGTTCGACACGCATCCGTTGGGAACCCCAAGAGGAAGGTGTGATGCGCACAGCGGCAAGTTTCCCTCAGTAAGAAACCAATGTTTATCGAACCAGTAGGAGTCAAGAAGCACATGAAGGTTGATGGCGGCGAGATGTAGTGCGGCGCAACACCAGGGATTCCGGCGCCAACGTGGAACCTGCACAACACAAACCAAGTACTTTGCCCCAACGAAACAGCGAGGTTGTCAATCTCACCGGCTTGCTGTAACAAAGGATTAGATGTATAGTGTGGAAGATGATTGTTTGCAGAAAACAGTAGAACAATTGCAGTAGATTGTATTTCAGTATAGAGAATTGGACCGGGGTCCACAGTTCACTAGAGGTGTCTCTCCCATAAGATAAATAGCATGTTGGGTGAACAAATTACAGTTGGGCAATTGACAAATAGAGAGGGCATGACCATGCACATACATATTATGATGAGTATTGTGAGATTTAATTGGGCATTACGACAAAGTACATAGACCGCTATCCAGCATGCATCTATGCCTAAAAAGTCCACCTTCAGGTTATCATCCGAACCCCCTCCAGTATTAAGTTGCTAACAACAGACAATTGCATTAAGTATTGCGTGTAATGTAATCAATAACTACATCCTCGGACATAGCATCAATGTTTTATCCCTAGTGGCAACAGCACATCCATAACCTTAGGGGTTTCTGTCACTCCCCCAGATTCATGGAGACATGAACCCACTATCGAGCATAAATACTCCCTCTTGGAGTTACTAGCAAAAACTTGGCCAGAGCCTCTACTAATAACGAAGAGCATGCAAGATCATAAACAACACATAGATATAAATTGATAATCAACATAACATAGTATTCTCTATTCATCGGATCCCAACAAACACAACATATAGCATTACAGATAGATGATCTTGATCATGTTAGGCAGCTCACAAGATCCGACAATGAAGCATAATGAGGAGAAGACAACCATCTAGCTACTGCTATGGACCCATAGTCCAGGGGTGAACTACTCACTCATCACTCCGGAGGCGACCATGGCGGCGTAGATTCCTCCGGGAGATGAATCCCCTCTCCGGCAGGGTGCCGGAGGCGATCTCCTGAATCCCCCGAGATGGGATTGGCGGCGGCGGCGTCTCTGGAAGGTTTTCCGTATCGTGGCTCTCGGTACTGGGGGTTTCGCAATGAAGGCTATTTGTAGGCGGAAGGGCAGGTCAAGGGGCGTCGCGAGGGGCCCAGGAGACAGGCTGGCGCGGCCAAGGCTTGGGCCGCGCCGCCCTACCTCCTGGCCACCTCGTGGCCCCACTTCGTTGACTCTTCGGTCTTCTGGAAGCTTCGTGTGAAAATAGGCCCCTGGGCGTTGATTTCGTCCAATTCCGAGAATATTTCCTTACTAGGATTTCTGAAACCAAAAACAGCAGAAAACAGCAACTGGCTCTTCGGCATCTTGTTAATAGGTTAGTTCCAGAAAATGCATAAATATGATGTAAAGTATGCATAAAACATGTAGATATCATCAATAATGTGGCATGGAACATAAGAAATTATCGATACGTCGGAGACGTATCAAATCCCAGGTGGATTCCACCCATGGTGGCCGGCCACCCCACCTAAGGAAAAGGTGGGAGTCCCACCTTGGGTAGGACTCCCTCCTTGAGTAGGTTTCCCACCTTTGGGAAGTTTTGGTGTTGGGGTCTTATTCGAAGACTTGGACTACAACTCTTGGGGCTTCCACCTATATAATGAGGGGCATAGGGGAGGGGGCCGGCCACCACAGAGCCATAGCTTGGCCGCACCCCTTGAGGCCGGCCACCCCCTCTCCCAAACCCTAGCCGCCCCCTCTCTCCTCCTCTTCTCCCGCACGCTTAGCGAAGCTCCGCCGGAGATCTCCACCGCCACCGCCACCACGCCGTCGTGCTGCTGGATTCAAGGAGGAGCTACTACTTCCGCTGCCCGCTGGAACGGAGAGAAGGACGTCGTCTTCATCAACACCGAACGTGTGACCGAGTACGGAGGTGCTGCCCGATCGTGGCACCGTGATCAAGATCTTCTACGCGCTTTTGCAAGCGGCAAGTGATCGTCTACCGCAGCAATAAGAGCCTACTCTTATAGGCTTTGGAAATCTTCAAGTGTTAGTCTCGTTCATCCCCTCGTTGCTCCCATCTTCTAGATTGCATCTTGGCTTGGATTACGTTCTCGCGGTAGGAAATTTTTTGTTTTCTATGCAACGAATCCCTACAGTGGTATCAGAGCCGTGTCTATGCATAGATGGTTGCACGAGTAGAACACAATGGTTTTGTGGGCGTTGATGCTTTTATTGTCTTTAGTTTGAGTACTTTGCATCTTTGTGGCATAGTGGGATGAAGCGGCCCGGACTAACTTTACATGACCGCGTTCATGAGACTTGTTCCTCGTTTGACATGCAACTTGTATTGCATAAGAGGCTTTGCGGGTGTCTGTCTCTCCTACTATAGTGAAGATTCAATTTACTCTTCTATTGACAACATTAGTATCACCGTTGTGGTTCATGTTCGTAGGTAGATTAGATCTATCTCGAAAACCCTAAATCACGTAAAATATGCAAACCAAATTAGAGACGTCTAACTTGTTTTTGCATGGTTTGGTGATGTGATATGGCCATAATGTGATGATGAATATGTATGAGATGATCATTATTGTATTGTGGCAACCGGCAGGAGCCTTATGGTTGTCTTTAAATTTCATGTTGAGTAGTTTTTCAAAGTAGTTGTAATAGTTGCTACATGAGGTGAACAACCATGAAGACGGCGCCATGGACCTTGATGCTACGCCGACGATGATGGAGATCATGCCCGTTTATGATGGAGATCATGTCCGTGCTTTGGAGATGAAGATCAAAGGCGCAAATACAAAAGGGCCATATCATATCACATATGAATTGCATGTGATGTTAATCCTTTATGCATCTTATTTTGCTTAGAACGCGACGGTAGCATTATAAGATGATCCCTCACATTAATATCAAGATAATAAAGTGTTCTCCCCTCGTATGCACTGTTGCCAAAGTTCATCGTTTCAAAGCATCTCGTGATGATCGGATGTGATAGATTCAACGTTCATATACAACGGGTGTAAGCCATGTTGCACACGCGGAATACTTGGGTTTGCTTGACGAGCCTAGCATGTACAGACATGGCCTCGGGACAACGGAAACCGAAAGGTTGAACACGAGTCATATGGATGATATGATCAACATGTTGATGTTCACCATTGAAGCTACATCATCTCACGTGATCAACGGTTTTGGTGTAGTGGATTTGGATCGTGTACCACTTAACAACTATGAGGGATGTTATATTAAGTGGGAGTTCATTAGTAATTAGATTAAAACATGAACTAATTATCATAAACATAGTCTGAGTAGTATTTTGAATTAATTTGTAGAATTGGCATCCGTTTTCTACCATGCGCTAGTCTTGTAATTTAGATAGAAATACTGTTAAATCTGACAAGTAACTTTACGGACTGGTACCGTATTGTTAATGAATCAAGAAATAATTAAAGTCCTATTGCAAATTTTTAGTAAACCTCACTTTGTTGATTCAGAGAGCTATAGTTTCAATTAGTACCTAAAGTTATCTTGTCTCCGTGAAACTTGAAGTTCAAATCTGTTTGAAAAGTAAGGAGCTGAAAATTTAGTTTTCATAAATAATCAAGGTACGAGATATATGGATATCTAAGACCTTATTGCAAGATGATAGAATATAATTTGGTGAGACTACATAAACTCATAAGTTTTATGGGAACGTACGAAGGTTGAAGACGCAAGGCGTCCCAATCCTCCAACTATTGGGGCACTAACGATATTCGCATATCCAAGAAGTAAATCGTCCTTAGTATGCACCGTTGCTAAGACTCGTCGTTTCGAAGCATCACGTGATGATCGGGTGTTATAGATTCTATGTGTGCATACAACGGGTGCAAGCCAGATTTGCACATGCGAATACTAAGGTTAAACTTTATGAGCCTAGCATGTATAGACATGGTCTCAGAAAGTCATCATGATACAATGGATAAAATTATGAGTGAAATTGTTCATCATATTACAAAGTTACTAATAGTGAAATCTGAAACACTTGTCATATGATGATTAACTTAAATTAAGAACCTCAAGGTTATTGGTATTTGACCAACAAACCTAGAAGTTAATAATGTTAAAGTGTTTTCTGAATAATGAGGAAAGCTAAAAGAGAAACTGCAAAAGATATTTTGGCAAAAAGAAAAGAAAAGACTAGAAAGTCTAGCTCAAGTGTTATTATGTTCGTCGTTAGCATTCTATCTAGCCCTTAGAGTTTATAATAAAGAACTTAATAATTGTTATTTTGGTCTGGTCAAATGAAAACAATGAGTTGTTCAAATTATGATATTACTCCATATACGATGGATAAGTTATTATAAACCTTAATGGTGAAACACACATACATAACACTGACGCTAAAATGCCATAAGGCAAATGATTTGAATTCCACTTATTTGTGGAACCGCCATTAAGGTCATGTTAGAAAAGAACGCATGAAGGAACTCCATGCAAATGGATTTTTGGAGTCATTTGATTTTTTTTGAATCATTTGGCGCTTGCAAATCTTTTCTAAAGAGAATGATTAAAATACCGTTCATAGGCCAAGAGTTGAACGGGCAACAAACTTAGTGAAAAAAATACATGATGATGTATGTGGTTCACTAGGCATAGTTGTGTGCGGGAGATTCTTCTACTTCATGAAAACTTTCAACAATAAATTGAGTATATATGTGGATATATTCAATAAGGAAGAAGTTTGAAACATTTGAATGGATTCAAATAAATTTCAGCATGAAGTGGAAATCATCGTAATAGAAAAGTCAAATATCTGTGATTGGATCATGGTGAAAATATTTGAATTACGAATTTTAGCGAACATCTAAGAGAGTCATGAAATTGTTTTACAACTCACATTTCTTGGAGCATCATAATGATGATATAATATCCGAGAGATGTATCCAAACCTTGTTAGATTAATGATGAGATAAAATATTATGACGCCATTATATTTTTGTGGATTATGCTTTAGTGACTACCGCTTTTACATTGAATAGAGCATCATCATGATCCGTTGAAATGACACCATACAAGTTATGGTATGGGTATAAACCCTAATAGTCTTTTCTTTAAATTTTGGTCTAAGAGTTTACAACCAAAATCGGATGAATGTCTTTGTTGGTTATCCCAGAGATTTAATTGGGAATTCTTCCCATGAGACAAAGACAAAAGTGTTTGTCAATGTTTCTTATTTCCGAGAAATTGTTTCTAGTGAAGTATTTGAGTGGGAGGACAATATAATTTGATAAGGTTTATGAACCTGAGCATAATGATCAGAGTAGCGCAGCATCGGAATTGGTTTCGGAAGCGGCCACGACGATCATGGCTCCCATGACTACAAAGTGTTTTAGCCATGGAGATCGAAGTACATATTGAACCTTGTAGGTATGGTTTACTTTGTGATCAAATAAATGATTTGTGGACAAAGGATTGATTTTGAACAATGATAAACTAACTACAAACAAAGAAGTTATGATGGGCCCTGACTTCGTTAAAATGGCTATACGCCATGAAATCCAAGATAGATGAATACTTTTTGAAAGTAAATGGATCTATAAAATTGATGGACTTGGATGGAATATCCTTGAATAAGCTCGACTTGTCGAAAAATTGTTTACGACAAAGTTCAAAGAGTTGACTACGATAAGATTAGATCTTCCGTAGCAATGCTTATAGTCTATGTGGATTATTTTAGTAATCACTACATATTTCTTTTATGAAATATGCTAGTAGGATAGCAAAATACATTACTTAACAGAAGTATGTATTAAAGGTGTATATAAGATACAACCAAGAGTTTTGCTGGTCCATAGAATACTAGATAGGTATACAAACTTCAATTGGATGAAGTGAGTATCGCGGAGTTGGAATCTTCACCAGATGAAATAATCGAAGAGTTTTTGATTTCATCAGAGACGATGAAGAGGCTTGCATTTGCAAGAAATTAAGTGGGAGCACTGAGACATATTTATAATACTTTATGTAGATGACATATAGTTGGTTATAAATGATGTAATTATATACTTGATTAAAAGGTTTCATTGAAAAATTAACTTCAATGAAAGGATATGGACTGAAACAAATTTTGTGTCAAGATCTATGAAGATAGATTGAAACACATAATATGTTTAAGTCAAAGTACATAGAATGGATATTGAAATAGTTCAATATAGAAATATTAAGAAAATGTTCTTGACATGTGAAGTTTTAACAAGACTTAAGTGTATCTGACACTCGATGAGTAAAAACACATGAGTGATTTAGATCACGAAGAATATGTACAAAATCAGATGTCCTGTGCTCTAAAGAGTTAGGAGCATATACCAGAATGATTCATGTGATGATCATTGAAAAACAGTAAAGAATATTCTTGAGTACTTAAGAAGAACCAAGGATATATATAATTTCGTATGGAGAAATGACAAACAAATCACTGTAAGGTGTTACACCGATATTTGTTTTGTCACATATGAAAATAAAATTTCAATATAAAATTAGACTAAGTGTTGTTTAAAAGGTAGCACAATGAGATAGAAGTTGTCTATGCTAGATTTAGAAGAGTTCTAAATATTGTGACGGATTCTACAAACGAAGGCAGAGTATGTCATTGTTTTGACAATGACTGAGGATGTTAAAGTCAAGAGGTTCTTTGAGAACTTGGTGTAGTTCCGATAGTGTCAGAACTTTGAAACTATATTGTGTATGACAATATTAGTGACATATTTTAGACCGCGGAATTAAGGTTCCACCAGAAGACCAAACATATGTAATGTCGACTCATTTGGAAAATAAGTGACGCGTTAAGACGCAAATGAATTGCAAAATACATACGTTTCTGAGCATATCAGATCCGTTGACTAAAACCTCTCCCGTAAGCAAAACATGATAAAGCACCGGAAGGCCAAGGTGTTATATCTTTACAAATGTAAACTAGATTATTGACTCTAGTGCAAGTGGGAGACTGTTGGAGATATGCCCAAGAGGCAATAATAAAATGGTTATTATAATATATCTTTGTGTTTATGATAATATTTACATACCATGCTATAATTGTATTAACCGAAACATTGATACATGTGTGTTATGTGAACAACAAAGAGTCCCTAGTATGCCTCTTAACTAGCTTGTTGATTAATGGATGATTAGTTTCATAATCATGAACATTGGATGTTATTAATAACAAGGTTATATCATTGTATGAATGATGTAATGGACACACCCAATCAAGCGTAGCATAAGATCACGTCATTAAGTTATTTGCTATAAGCTTTTGATACATAGTTACCTAGTCCTTATGACCATGAGATCATATAAATCACTTATACCAGAAAGGTACTTTGATTACATCAAACGCCACTGCGTAAATGGGTGGTTATAAAGATGGGATTAAGTATCCGGAAAGTATGAGTTGACGCATATGGATCAACAGTGGGATTTGTCCATCCCGATGACGGATAGATATACTCTGGGCCCTCTAGGTGGAATGTCGTCTAATGTCTTGCAAGCATATGAATAAGTTCATAAGAGACCACATACCACGGTACGAGTAAAGAGTACTTGTCAGGAGACGAGGTTGAACAAGGTATAGAGTGATACCGATGATCAAACCTCGGACAAGTAAAATATCGCGTGACAAAGGGAATTGGTATCATATGTGAATGGTTCATTCGATCACTGAAGTCATCGTTGAATATGTGGGAGCCATTATGGATCTCCAGATCCCGCTATTGGTTATTGGTTGGAGAGAGTACTCAACCATGTCCACATAGTTCGCGAACCGTAGGGTGACACACTTAAGGTTTGATGTTGAAATGATAGAACTTGAATATGGAATAGAGTTCGAAGTTTTGTTCGAAGTCCCGGATGGGATCCCGGACATCACGAGGAGTTCTGGAATGGTCCGGAGAATAAGATTCATATATAGGAAGTCATATTCCAAGTTTGGAAATGATCCGGTGCATTTATGGCAGGTTCTAGAAGGTTCTAGAAAAGACCGGAAGAATGGCACTATGGAAGGTGGAGTCCCGGAGGGACTCCACTAGCATGGCTGGCCAGCCCTAAGGGGAAGGAATCCCAGGTGGATTCCACCCATGGTGGCCAGCCACCCCACCTAAGGAAAAGGTGGGAGTCCCACCTTGGGTAGGACTCCCTCCTTGAGTAGGTTTCCCACCTTTGGGAAGTTTTGGTGTTGGGGTCTTATTCGAAGACTTGGACTACAACTCTTGGGGATTCCACCTATATAATGAGGGGCATAGGGGAGGGGGCTGGCCACCACAGAGCCATAGCTTGGCCGCACCCCTTGAGGCCGGCCACCCCCTCTCCCAAACCCTAGCCGCCCCCTCTCTCCTCCTCTTCTCCCGCACGCTTAGCGAAGCTCCGCCGGAGATCTCCACCGCCACCGCCACCACGCCGTCGTGCTGCTGGATTCAAGGAGGAGCTACTACTTCCGCTGCCCGCTGGAACGGGGAGAAGGACGCCGTCTTCATCAACACCGAACGTGTGACCGAGTACCGAGGTGCTGCCCGATCGTGGCACCGTGATCAAGATCTTCTACGCGCTTTTGCAAGCGGCAAGTGATCGTCTACCGCAGCAATAAGAGCCTACTCTTATAGGCTTTGGAAATCTTCAAGGGTTAGTCTCGTTCATCCCCTCGTTGCTCCCATCTTCTAGATTGCATCTTGGCTTGGATTGCGTTCTCGCGGTAGGAAAATTTTTGTTTTCTATGCAACGAATCCCTACACCTCGCACACCCACCCTTTGTTGCAATTCCGACCTTGGGTCCTCGCCGGTCAGCGTATCCAAAGGATACCATCCGACCTCGACTATTACCAGGTCGCAACCATGGTTCTTCGCCGGTCGTTGCAACCCCTCATAGACCGCATTACCGTGGGGAATTAGAGTGGGATCCCCATCCTCCGGTTGTTCCGCGAGACACAACTGCTACGGTAAGCATTGCATTACCGTGGGGAATTAGAGTGGGATCCCCACCCTCCGGTTGTTCCGCCAGATACAACTGCTACGGTAAGCGCATCCGTTGATGTACGAGAGGTGGAAATACAATTGACTAGTCCGTCCCATTCCAGATCTTATGGTTAACACGAGTTTTACGGCACAAGAATCACTGGACGACATTTGTTGTTTAATCCTAGATGGATATAAACCCTTGCAATGGAACCTCCACCATATCAACACAATCCATGGTTCCATTACCCACCATATAGTCACATTCATAGTTATGAAAATAGTGGTTTTGCTTTTTATGCAATAGTGATAAATATAGTACTTTGCAAGTAATTTGGTAAAATACTCAAATGACATGAGCAAGCGATGAACTTGCCTTTCTTGACTGCAAGATTATGCAGGGAAGGTCTTCGATACGCAATAACTCCAAATTCTGAAATAGCATCATCGTCCGGTAAGGACGATGTTTAAAAGATTGGCAAGGATGCAATAATGCATAAGTATGAGATGCAATCGCTCTAAGCGTGACCTAACCCCGATGATTTAGGATTAGTGAGTTGTAATGATTAGTTTTGGGTGTGTTGTAGTTTTTAGAGTGATTCACAAACAAGGTTCTTATCCAGAATTGTGTTGTTTTAGAATCATAAGCAAGTGGTAAAATGCATAGTAACGATCATACACACCTAGGAATAGTAGTTGTATAATAGGTAAAGAGAAGTTGTCAATTTTAAGTCTTATAGTGCATGGTTGATGATGATTTATTATATAATTCAAAAGAATAACTTTTGAAGAACATACTTCTTA